>NC_041380.1:594687358-594715717 GCF_002162155.2 Triticum dicoccoides | reverse complement strand
CGTCACCACGCCGGCCGCCGGCCGCCACCGCAGGGCCGCCGGACCGCAGCCAAGCCGGGCTGCACCGCCGCCGCCTCCCTGCCCCGGGAAGGGAGCACGGGCGCGCGGGGACTGGAAGGCCCGCCGCCGCCGGCACCACCCGGGCCAGCGCCGGGGGCGCCCGCCGACGGCGGCGGGGGGAGATGGGGAGGGCGGGGTCCCGCGGGCGAGGGGCGCGAGCTCCGCCCCGGCCACCTCCCGGGGAGGCGACGCGAGGCGGCCAAGACGGAGGGGGGGGAGGGCGGAAGGGGGCGGAGGCGGGGGGCGGGGCCGGCGGCGGCGGGAGGGGCGGCGGCGGCGGGAGGGGAGCGGGGGAACCCTAGCGCGAGAGGACTAGCGCAAGAGTCCTCCAAAAGATAACTATAAACAATCTCAAAGTTTCATGATTCGATGTATGAGTGGCAGTCTGCAAGACCGTCATCAATGTGACTACCATGTCTTAGGGCATCTCTAACCCATCCCTTATAATGCCACAATGGAGTAAAAATTCGATTTTACTCCCTTACGACGCACCTAACTGATCCCTTATCCGCCGTAAGAGAGTACATTTTTTACCCCAACTCTCTATTTCCCTTAAAATTTCTCTATTTTTACTTCATCCCGCCACGGCCAAGTAAAAGTGGCGCCTCTCCCTCTCGCCGCACTGCCCCATGCCGCCGCCACCCCCTCCCCCCTTCCCCCGCGCGCCGCCGCCTGCTGGCTCGGCCGGAATGGATAGGTAGGCTCATTCTCTCACCCCGCCGGGCACTGGCGCCGGCTTTTTGCTACATGAATTGACCAACGCGTCACTGCCTCCACCGAAAAAATTGGGAATCAAGAAGACCCACCGCGTCAAAGCTCCTCCTCCAACCGCTCCGATGGTCTCCGGGGTGGCCATCGCCTCGCCAGCAATGGCACGCCGCCCTCCGGCCGCGCTTACCAGAGGCAAACAGGCTCGAAAGCCGACGGCGGTGGTGTCAGCGCTTGCGGAGGCGGCCGCTGGATCGGTAGTGATTGTTGGCGATCGGTAGAGATGAACACGGCTGAATTCCTCGCATCGTTGGAGTTCTTGGCCTCTGCTGGCCTTGATGAGCTCAACTACGACTTGTTTTGGGAACATTCGGATACCCAAGACATGGAGGCCGAGGGGGAGGAGGCCGAGGAGTTGGGGATTGTGGAGGTGACCGAAGCAAGCGCCAAGGGCCAACGGTGGCACACCCAAAACTACAACCACAAGGAGGACATTAGTCTAAAGAAGGCCGAGGAACGTGCTATCATGTTCATGAATCCAAACACAATGGATGAAACAGCAAGAAAGTATTGGGAGATTACTTGTGGAGATATCTTGGAAGCCTCTCTTCGGAATGTTGGTGGTGGTGGCCGAGGGGGTGCTACTGTTGGTGGTGGTGGTGGTGGTGGTGGTGGTGGCCGAGAGGATGCCAGTGTTGATGGTGGTGGCTGAGAGGACGGTGGAGTTGATTTCTTCGCCGACGACATCGTTTGAGTGGAGGTGGCCGAGGGGGGTTGGCTCGATCCACAACATATGCATTGCTATATTTATGGTGATTTTGGCAAAAACCTTGTGTTCGAAGTGATGTCTTTTGCATGAACTTCACATGTTTTCATTTGAAAAACTAGATGATGAAACTTTATGTTATGGCAATTATGCTATGCATGTTTTAGTTTTAATGTTTTTAAGATGTATATTGTGTAGGACAAAAAAACTATAAAGTTTGGTTTTTTTTACTCCACTAACTATAGGGGGTCAGCTAGGTGCGGCCACTGTTAGTGTAGTAAAAATATACTCCACTAACTTTACTCCTGTAGATACTCGGTTAAGTTTTAGGGGATTGGTTAGAAACGCCCTTACATTGTAACTTATCCTAATCCCTGTTCAATTTCTACTCATCATCAGTCGCCAAAAAAAAATCTACTCATCATCAAGTCAGTGGGCAAACAGATGCGGTTCTTCAGATGACGTGGACACGAGAGGCGTTGGAAGGTGCGCACACGAGGGTCGTGACGCTGATAGCTAGCGAGACCGTGGAAAATGGGGACACCCTGTCTTGACGATCGAGATACGTTGAATTCTGAAGAGAAACAGAAAGATTGAAGTGAACAGATTGATTTCATTGATAGTTACTGCAGGTACTTATATGTCCTGAGCAGTCGTGATTACATGCCCGTTACAAAGTTCGCGCCGTTTCGGAAAGACGCGGCGACGGTTCGCTAGGAATAGCGTCTGGCCAACGCAGTATCTTAACTGCCATACGGAATATTCTAAGGAATAATTGGCTGCCTGATTAGCCTAAACTAATACTAATTTATTCCTAACACTCCCCCTTGGACAACGCTGTTTGTAATCTTCATTGTCTTGAGTGCTGAAATATCTTGCATTTTCTGGATTGTCTTGGTCTTGGAGCTTCAAGAATCTTTGATCTTGTATTGTCTATGTTTTGCAAGAAGCCTGTGAAAATATATAAATAGTTGGAATTTGATATATATATTGTTAGTGTAACCAATTATCTCATTCAAATCTTTATGAGAAATCCGTTGGAAAACTCATAAGGAAAGAGTACAATTTATTTATTATCAGAGGATAATAATAAATAACTTTTAATTCTAGGAGTTTTCTCCCCCTGAACTTTGCAAATTTCGTAGTCGTCTCATACCAATGCCATGAATGCATTTTTGAAATGCTGCTCCTGGTAAAGACTTAGTGAATAAATCTGCAAGATTGTCACAAGATTTTATTTGCAAAATATCAATCTCTCCATCTTTCTGTAATTCATGAGGAAAAAATAGTGGAGAGATATGTTTTGTGATATTACTTTTAATATATCCCATATGCATTTGAGCAACACATGCAACATTATCTTCATAGATAATGGTTGGTGATTGTAATGAACCAATACCGCATGATGTCTGAATATGATTTATTACTCTGCGGAGCCATACACATTCTCGTGAGGCTTCGAATAATGCAATTATTTCAGAGTGATTAGTGGAGGTAGCTACTAAAGTTTGTTTTGTTGAATTCCATGAAATAACGGTCCACCATATAAAAATACAAACCCTGTTTGTGACCTGGCATTATGGGGATCAGAAAGATATCCAGCGTCACAATAACCAATCAGGGTCATGTCTTGATTTTTCCGATAGAATAAACCAAGATCTTTAGTACCTTATAAATATCTGAAGATATTCTTTACTCCTGTCCAATGTCGTTTTGTTGGAGTTGCACTATGTCAAGCCAGTAAATTTACCGCAAAGGCAATGTATGGTCTAGTACAATTTGCAAGGTACATTAGTGCTCCTATGGCACTGAGGTATGGAAACTCAGGTCCCGGTACCTCCTCGTTATCATCCCTTGGTCTAAAAGAATCCTTGTTCATATCAAGGGATCTGACGACCATAGGTGTTTTGGATGGATATGATGTATCCATGTTGAATTTTTTCAAAATTTTCTGAATATAAGCGGGTTGATAAACGAGTATTCCTGAGGGAAAATGCTCAAGCTGTATACCTAAGAAGAATTTGGTTCTTCCCAAATCTTTCATCTCAAACTCCGTCATTAAATGATTGCGTGCTACAGTTATATCTAATGCGTTGCCAATGATGTTGAGGTCATCAACATATACTGAGATGATGCAAAATCCCTTTGAGGATTTCTTTATAAATACGCATGGGCAATCATTATTATTCGAGTATCCTTTACTGAGAAGGAACTCACTGAGTCGGTTATACCACATTTTACCCGACTGCTTCAAGCCATAGAGTGACTTTTGTAGTTTTACACAATACATGTTGCGATTTATATTTGGATTCGGAATTTTAAGTCCATCAGGAACTTTCATATAAATTTCCGCATCGAGTGACCCATATAGATAAGCAGTCACTACATCCATTAACTGCATAGGTAGATTCATTTGTACTGCCAAAGATATTAAGTATCGAAATGTAATTCCATTCATTACAGGAGAATATGTATCATCGTAGTCGATACCGGGTCTCTGCGTAAACCCTTGAGCTACTAGTCTCGCTTTATATCTCACCACCTCATTGTTTTCGTTCCTTTTTCGAACAAAAACCCATTTAGCTCCCACAGGGAAGACTTTATGAGGAGTAGGCATTATTTTAGAAAATACCTCTCTTTTGTTAAGCGAGTGTAATTCTGCCTCAATTGCTTCCTTCCATTTAGGCCAATCCGAGCGCTTGAGGCACTCTTTCATAGATTTTGGCTCTGGATCCAGTTGAAGGGTTTCAGCAATTTTCGAGGAGAAATCTGTGTCGACAACTATAGTGCTTCTATTGTATGTTTCTCCTGAATCAATATAATTTATGGATATTTCATTAATTTCTTCAGGCTCCGTATGATTTCCCATAGAAACGGAGGCTGATTGTTTCGATATCCCAACATTATAATTTGTGTGCACATTTATGTTGGGTTCTTGATGATGAACATCAATTTGGTGTCCGTCAACTTGAGGTTGATTTGCATTTACTGTCATAGATTATGATTTTATTTGTTTCCACGGAGGCTTTAGAGAAGCCTTTTCCGCTGTGACTAGATTTATCCCCCTTTTATTTGTAATTGGGAGTTGAGTAGTTTTATTTGGTACCTCTACTCTTTCTGGTGCATTAACTGCGGGGATATAAGATTTAGTGACACCTTTGTGATCAATAAATGCGTCTGGCAGGTTATTTGCAGTGTTGCAAATCTATAATTTTCTGAACTTCAGATTCAGATTCTTTAGTACGTGGATCTAAGGACTGAATGCCTGTTACCAATCTATTTCCTGGCATTTTTTGTGGTTTGTTTCTCCCCCTAATGCCGGGAAATGGTCCTCATCAAAAATTGAGTCAGCGTACCGGGCTGTGAACAGGTCCCCTGTTAGGGGTTCTAAATATTTTATAATTGACGGAGAATTATATCCCACATAGATTCCTAATTTTCTATGGGGTCCCATAGAGGTACGCTGCGGTGGTGATATCGGTACATATACAGCGCAACCGAATTTTCGCAGATGGGAAATACTTGGCTGATTGCCACGTACTATTTGAAATGGGGAAGTTTCATGATATGCAGTTGGTCTGACTTGCATCAGATCTGCGGCGTGTAAAACCGCATGTCCCCAACAAGAGGTTGGTAAATTGCAATTCTGTAATAGTGGTCTAGCAATTAATTTTACTCTTTTGATTAAAGATTCAGCCATTCCATTTTGAGTATGCACATAGGGTACTGAATGTTCAAGATGGATTCCTAAAGCCATACAATAATCATTAAATGCGCGTGAACTAAATTCAGCAGCATTGTCCATTCTTATTGTTTTTATCCTGTGTTCAGGATGATTTGCTCTCAATTTGATAATTTGAGCAATTAATTTGGCAAAGGCATGGTTACGTGTGGATAATAGACACACATGTGACCATCTAGTAGATGCATCGATGAGCACCATGAAGTACCTAAATGGTCCGGATAGAGGTTGAATTGGACCACATATATCTCCTTGAATTCTTTCAAGAAAATTAAGCGACTCATTTTTAACTTTAAGATAAGATGGCTTAATAATTAATTTCCCGGTAGCACAGGCAGTGCATACAAAATCTGATGATTTGGGAAATCTTTTAATTGGTAAATTATGACCAACAGAATTACTTATAATTTTTCTCATCATACCTATTCCAGGATGACCAAGGCGATCATGCCAAGTCTTGAATTTATCAAGATTTTGAAAAATTATTTTGTACGCAACATAAGGTACGGGTTTTATGTATGTAAAGTATAATCCGGATGAAAATGAAGGGAATTTTTCAAGAGTTTGTTCCTCATATCCGTTGCTTTTTGTTAAAAGCAAATATTCTTTGTTATCCACCTCTATTGTATTTAGATGGAAATTGTTAGATCGGATATCTTTGAAACTTATAAGAGTACGTGTAGATTCAGGATACAAGAGTGCATTCTGAATTACGATAGTAGTACCCATAGGGAGTGTGAATGTGGCTCTTCCTGAACCAATAATTGCTTTGTTACTTCCTGTTATGGTCATAACATTTTCCTTTCTCTTAGTAAGAGTTTGGAAATATTTTGCTTCCCTTAGAATTGTGTTAGTGGTAGCACTATCCACTAAACATAACTCTTCTTCCATCGGATTGTTCCCGTTAAAATTCTATAGATAGAAAAGGAATATTTTAGAATAAATTTATTTTTATTCATATATTCATTAAATTACATACATAATATTTATATTACAATCTCAAATATAAATTCATTACAATATTATGTCTGATTCACATAATGCAATATACATAGTCTGAAAGACTTTATTCTACTTATTGTTATATAATATATAACGTCTTGTAGTATTTAAATAGCTAAGTGACATCAATTTGTTTATGGAGATTAACTGAGGTCTCCAAAAACATCTCGGGTGTAATCCACAAGCATGTCTTCATCGAGGATGAGATCTTCCTTTGGCTTGTATACTTGAATAGCGCTTTGAGAAGGACCAGCTTGAGGGTTATCTTGAATGGTGTTGAAGTGAGCTTCAGCTTTATTTCCATGAACTTGTTTGCCTTTTCCTCCATACTTCATGTATAGATCCACCAGGTGCTTGGGAATTCGGCATTGATTAGTACGATGATTCATGCATCCACACCTTTGACAAGTTTGAGAGTTGTCATTTTGATCATTTTTCTTGAAATGACCTTTCCCCTTAGTTTGACCGTTGGTCTTTTGACCATTGTTCTTTTTCCATTTTCCCTTGAATTTCTGGAAGTTCCTTTTACAGTTTCCAAATTTACTAGTAGAATGAGCATTAGCATGTGCTTCAGGGATAGGCATGGCACCCCTTGGGCGAGCATTGTGATTCTTCATGAGAAGTTCATCATGCTTCTCGGCCTGAAGTAATGTGTATATGAGCTCAGAATACTTTGTGTATTTTTGTTGACGATACTGCTGTTGCAATATCCTCATCGAGGGATGGAAAGTGCATAAAGTTTTCTCTATTAAGTCTGCATCTGAAACTTGTTGATTGCAAAATCTTAGTTTGGAGTTAATTTTATGCACGGCAGAATTATATGCAGCAACAGACTTAAAGTCCTGAAACCTTATAAGAGACCATTCTCTTTGGGCTTCTGGCAACATTACTGCTCTTTGTTGGTCATATCTCTCCTTGAGGGAGTTCCATAAAGCTAAGGGATCCTCCTCCATCAAATATTCAGTTTTTAAATCAGGATGGAGATGGTGCCTTATGTAGTGCAATGCTGCATACTTTACCACTTGAGGTATTTCTGGAGCATTTCGAGGGGTGCGACAATGCAAGGACCGAGGCTACGTCCACTTAAGAATATTTTCATATCCATGGCCCATGATAGATAGTTACTTCCATCTATTTGTAGTTCTTGGAATTCTTTCTTATTGATGTCAGCCATATTTCCTGCATGTATGATCATGCATTTAATTAATTTTACTTAAACAACAAATATGTTCTAGAGGAACACTTATAATTTGTAAGCCATATATGTGTATATCATCGAATTTTGATATATTTGGAAGAGCACTATGGAGACATAAAAAATGTCTCTGAGTAATAGGCAAACTGTAATATACAGTAGAAATGCCATTACTGTGTGATTGCACAAATATAATTCAAGATAATGATATATTTTATTTGGCCTTTTTATCTCATATTAATGAGAGGATATTGCATGAAAAAATATTTTTTAAATGCAAAATAAAATTGTTGTACCAAATAACATGTTATAATATACTAAAACAAATATTAATAAACATGTCATATTACAGATATAAATGGATGTAAGGTCTACGATATAGATTTACAACAACATATAGATCTCCAGCTAGGAAAATACAAACTTGGAGTACGTCTAATTAGTACGTCTAATACAAACAGGAGTATAATAGTACTATATACTACACATCAAGAGTGATAAGCCCATGTGGCGTGGCCCATGGTTCTGTCGACACCGCTGAAGCGTGCAAAAGAAATCGAGGAGGGAGTGGATAAGGTATACCCCAAATCACACATCCACTCCACAATCGCTCGTTCGTGAAAACGGAAGTGGAGGAAATCATAGTTTACGTCAAAAGAAACGGAAGGAGTAGTTAGCATGAAAACGGCACTGGTCGAGCATGACAATCCATGTCAGAGAATGGGTTAGTTAGATGAGCTCAAATCATAGTTTTCAACCTTATTTTTCTGGAGAACCATGTGAGTGGGCCATCAATTCACTACTACAAAAACAGTTTCCACTAACGGGCAAACAAGCTCTATAGTAGCAGACACCCTGTACGCTACAGAGCATTTACAGTCGGATTTGACAAAATCAGCCCCTCAAACGTTCGCGGACGCGTCCTTTCAACCTTGTTTTTCTGGAGAACTATGCGAGTGGGCCATCAATTCACTACTACAAAAACAGTTTCCACTAACGGGCAAAAAAGCTCTATAGTAGCAGACACCCTGTACGCTACTAAGAGCATCTACAGTCGGACTTGGCAAAATCAGCCCCTCAAACGTCCGCGAACGCGTCCGGACGTGTCTGCGGATACTAACCCGGGACCCTTCAAATAATGTAATCCACATCCGGACATCTTAATTATCATATGTTAAATCCATACAAACTCATGCAACTACATCGATGCACACACATCGCCCGGCGACTCCATCACTACTAACTAAACATGCCATTGGACTACCAAAATTTGGCATGTTTCGCTATGGTGGAGTTCATCCATGGCTATCATTGCCCTTCCCAGATATGATGATACCGGTCTCTCTGGGGATGGTGGCATTCGTCCTCACGACCGTGCTACATCCATGAACAAGGAGAAACTTGCTCTCTTGTACATCTGAGAATGTGGAGTCATTGGTGAGCCCAAGGATCTTGAGAAGGTATATAATATCATGCATCGTGTGTTCCGCAATGTGCTTCTGCTCAAGGTTGAAAATCAGGATGAGATCTATGGATATCTGGTTGATTTGTTGGTGGATATGAAGACCAAAGTGGGTTTTGGTGCTACCTTTGATGTGTCCAAGTGGTTGTGGGAGGAGATGTACAGCATGGTCATTTACCAGAAGGTACCCATATATGCTACATTTTTCATGTGCTTCCTGAACTCCGTATGGGCAGTTCGCACGCCAGGAGAGTCTCTGTCTTCTCTAGACAACCTCACTATGCATGAGGTCAAGCAGCTAAAAAGGAAGAAACGTGCGGAGCCTCGCTATCCGGCTGATGATCCCGAGGATGTGTATGCCACTTCTAGTGATGAGGACTTTGTGTTCCAGACTGGGGCCAGGCCCTCTTGGGTTGCTAAACTAACTGCCAAGGTGAAGAAGACTTTTTGCTTGCAGGCTCAGAAGAAGCTTTATGAAGCTCATGTTAATGAAAAGCTCGCCAAACGCAGATAAATTCAGACAATGAGGCACCTCAACATTCAGGTTGATAGTGGCACTGAGAAGAGCATCATCCCTGAGGATCGTTGGATCTTTGAGAACAACATTTGGGCTAATGATGAGGCCTCTGTCCCACCTGCCATGTCTACCTCTGCTGCCGCTGGGGATGATGATATCATGAAGGAGGATGAGGAGTCTGATGGTGGAGATCCAAATGATGATCCAGAGGAGACCGAGGAGTCAGAGATGGACAAGCGAGCTCTGAGGCATTAGCATCGCTCTTTTCCTTTTTGGTGTCTTGATGCCAAAGGGGAGAGAGTTCTATTAGGTCTCGGTATTTGCATGGGTGTGTTTATTTTCTTTGAGTTGGTTTGTGAACTTGTTGTGTGTCGAGACCTTGTGCATGGTGTGAGACATGCGATCCCAATCTATTTATTCTCAATATTTTATATCTTGTTTCTTATGTTTGTAGAGCTTGTTTATTATTGTTGCCCTTACTATATGCTCTACTTCATACTCTTGCAAATGCGTACTTATTGTCTATTTCCTAACTTTTGCTTTCATTGGTTGGTCCATAAAATCTAGGGGGAGTGTTGATCCTCATGTGAGCACTTTGCATTCCAAAGGCAAATCAAAATAGTGCACACGTCTAGGGGGAGCGTGTCTACATTTTTAGACCTCCATTGCAAATCGTGTGGTTGTCATCATCCACCAAAAAAGGGGAGATTGTTAGGGAATTTCTGCCTTAGTATTTTGGTGATGATGACAATCTACTTTGCGGACTAATCATGTGTCAAGTTACTCAGGTTCATCTTGTTTGGTACAAGAAGGTTAGGCATTCCCTTCGGATGGAAAAGATCGAAGGCAGTGGTTCCGACATGTTTATTTCTTTGGTCATAGGAATTCCATACTATTAAGAGGGAATCTGCATTGGAAGGTACTGGGTGAATCAATGCATGTACACGTTCTTTTGCACCGACTATATATCCTTCCACACGGAGGGAATGCCTAAAGTGACCAAGGCAAGGTGACCCCATGTCCCCAATCATGTTTAATTATCATGGTGGATATGTTGGTCATTCTCATAGCAAGTGCTAAGGAGGAGGATCAGGTTGGGGGCCTTATTCCTCATCTGTTGACGAAGTTGCGTCTATCCTGTAGTATGTGGATGACACGCGGTCATTTTTACGGAACATGACCTTCAAAAGATGGTTAATATGAAGTTAATCATTTGTCTTCTCGGACACTTTAGGGTCTGAAAGTTAGTTTCCGCAAATGTTAGCTCTTCTATTTTGGTAATTCCAAATAGGAAGAGAGTCAGTATAGCTAATTGTTTGGTTGTGAGTTGGGCTCCCTTCCATTTACATAACTTGGAATTCCCATTCATCACTGCAAGATCACCAACAAATAATGAAAAATAATCAAATACCGTTTCAAAAAGAAGCTCACAGTTGGAAGTCTAAGCTTTTGTCATATGGAGGACAACTTACCCTCACCAACATTGTTCTTACTAGCCAACGGATCACTACTAGGGAAAATCCCTAGTAGTAGAGCGAGTTTTGGGGCTATTAGCAGCGCGGGCAGCCGCGCTACCAATAAGGCACTACAGCTAACTGTTAGTAGTAGCGCAGTCTATACACGCGCTACTGCTCTGGACTGTATCAGCAGCGCGTTTTCGGAACGCGCTACTATTAATTAGCTGTAGCGATTTCCTTGCCCCGCGCTACTGCTATATCTTTCATCATTCCCCCCGGCTTCCTACCCCGTTTCAGCTTCAATAAACAGCAATTTCCAGATACTAGGTACTAGTAGATATCAATTTCATAAAGCATTAACGAGTAATTTGGAACCGAGGGAGTACTAGATAATAGTTTCATATATACTCAACATGCATCCTCAAGCAGTACAAGGTGATATCGACGACGATCATCATATGTAGTTCTAGATAATATCGACGACGATCATCATATGTAGTTCTACATGATATCGACGACGATCATCATATGTAGTTCTAGATGATATAGCCACACACACACACATGTAGTTCTAGATGATATCGATGACGATCATCATCCTCAAGCCTGGTCGGTGGGTGTTCCTGATAGTAATTAGGATGGCCTGTCCAACACGAAGATTCTTGCCAACGAGGAATCTCTTCCACCCAACTGAGTTTAAGTGTGTGTGACCGTCTGTGTCCATGCGGTAAGTATAGGTGGTGACGGAGCCCCTTGCGGTAAGGCGTAGTCCAGCTGAGCCTTATTCATCAGGCTCGATACCACAACTCACAAATAGGTTCTTTGGCAATTTCTGAATAATAAAAACATATCAATTAATAAATAGCATCGCACATACTCTTGCAAATATATTTCTATTAAGTCTAGATTTCTACACTATCAAAAGACACAGTACTACGCATTTGTTCTAACTAATCATGAATTCTACTAATAAGTATATATAGATTATCTACACTATTAATAGTTCATTGGATTCTACACTAATAAGAGCATGTGATCAGACTCTACACTAAAGCATATCATCGACTAGGTTCCACAAAGCATATCATTGGACTCTACACTAAGCATATCATCGGATTCACTAAGCATATCATCGAATAATTTGCATTTGTAAGTATAACAATAAAGCATATATATATCATCAAATTACTACAGGCAGTACGTATAACATACCATTTCATGCCGATCGACCATGGTACTTGTCAGGCGGGTCACGAATGGCACCCCGACAAAGTCATCACGTGGCGGAATTATGTCCCATAGGTTGCACACCTCCTCCTCGCCCAGCCTCATTCTTTGAGCTATGATGGCTTCATGAAATGGGTTCTCATCATCTTCATCGAGTGGGTCCTCATTATCTTCATCATCTTCGTCATCTTCATCATCTTCGTCATCTTCCACCAAGTTGAGATAAATGACGGCCAGCTTGGGTCTTTCTGCTCTGAAGGAGAACCTGATCAACTCACCACCAGTAAGACGCATGTGGGCAAGGAAACGGGCCCATCCATCTCCTCCAATCTGCGACATATTGCATCCTTTCTCGACCTCCATAGTGTACGCCCCCCTAGGAACCTCAAATGTCACAGTGTCTCCTGTCAGCTTGTTGAATTTCAACCTCACATTGCATGGGACGATCTGTTAAAAAAAGCAAAATGACACAATACAGTAATGCCAACACTAAAAATAAAATAGTTGTTACATTTCATCTAATTTCCTTACCGCTGCATGACGAAAACTCGGCTGGAAGTAGATGCCGAACAGCTTGCCAGTTGCAAGGCTGCTGGTGCACCTTGACTTGCACAGTCGACATAGTGGTGGTGGTGGTGGCCCCATTTTCCTAAAGCAATATGAGCAAAGGATTAATGATTCACTTCACAGGAAAGAAAAACAGTAGCATGTGATATTTTTGGTTCTTCCACGAAAAGCAATTTTATGGACAAAGCATTTCGGTGGCACCTATTGCCGAAAAAACTTTTCACAAATATCTACCAAATAAGGGTACCAACTACCAAGACATTTCATCTCATCTGGCCCCTATTGCCTAAGATAATTGATTAAAAAAACAAGAGGCAAATTTAACTAAATTGGCACCTACATTTTGCCAAAAAAATAACTTATTACAAAAAAACAAAAGCATCTACCTATCCATGTACAGAAAAATAACAATAAAATGGTGCATACTAAATCAACTAGCCTACTAAATCCACTAGCATACTAAATCAACTAAATCAAAATGTTCTAAATCAACTAAATCAACTAGCCTACTAAATCAACTAAATCAACTAGCCTACTAAATCAACTAAATCAAGATGTTCTAAATCAAGTAAATCAACTACATACTAAATCAACTAAATTAAAATGTTCTAAATCAACTAGCCTACTAAATTAAAATGTAGCAGGGAGGAGGGGTTGTGGATGGAGGAGGGAGGAGGAAGAAGGAGGGGCGACTCGAGGAGGGAGAAGAGAGTAGGACGGAGGAGGAAGACGGAGCGAGGAGAGGCCAGCCGGCAGCGAGTGAAGGGAGGACGGAGAAGGAAGGCGGAGCGAGGAGGGGCCGGCCAGCGGCGACTAGAGGGAGGACGGAGGAGGAGGCTGGTACCGAGTCCAGCGAGGAGGAGGAGGTGGCGGCGGCGCAGATCAGAGGAGGGGCGACGGGGGAGGACCGGCGTTGGGGGGTGATGGGGAGATCGAGTGAGTATGTGTGTGAGTGGATCGGATAGGTCGGAGATGTTGGGGAACGTAGTAATTTCAAAAATTTCCTACGCACACGCAAGATCATGGTGATGCATAGCAACGAGAGGGGAGAGTGTTGTCTACGTACCCTCGTAGACCGAAACGAAAGCGTTGACGCAACGTAGAGGAAGTAGTCATACGTCTTCCCGGTCCAACTGATCCAAGCACCGTTACTCCGGCACCTCCGAGTTCTTGACACACGTACAGCTCGATGATGCACCCCGGGCTCCGATCCAGCAAAGCTTCGGGGAGGAGTTTCGTCAGCACGACGGCGTGGTGACGATCTTGATGTTTAACCGTCGCAGGACTTCGCCTAAGCACCGCTACAATATGATCGAGGTGTAATATCATGGAGGGGGGCACCGCACACGGCTAAGGAACGATCACGAAGATCAACTTGTGTGTCTATGGGGTGCCCCCTGCCCCCGTATATAAAGGAGTGGAGGAGGGGAGGGTCGGTCCTCTCTATGGCGCGCCCTAGGGGAGTCCTACTCCCACCGGGAGTAGGATTCCCCCTTTCCTAGTCCAACTAGGAGTCCTTCCATGTAGTAGGACCAGGAAACAAGGAAGGGGCGCCGCCCCTCCCCCTAGTCCAATTCGGACTAGGCCTTGGGGGGGCGCGCGGCCTGCCCTAGGCAGCCCCTCTCTCTTTCCCGTATGGCCCAATAAGGCCCAATACTTCTCTCGGCGAATTCCCGTAACTCTCCGGTACTCCAAAAAATACCCGAATCACTCGGAACCTTTCCGATGTCCGAATATAGTCATCCAATATATCAATCTTTACGTCTCAACCATTTCGAGACTCCTCGTCATGTCCCCGATCTCATCCGGGACTCCGAACTCCTTCGGTACATCAAAACTCATAAACTCATAATATAACTGTCATCGAAACCTTAAGCGTGCGGACCCTACGGTTCGAGAATAATGTAGACATGACCGAGACACGTCTCCGGTCAATAACCAATAGCGGGACCTGGATGCCCATATTGGCTCCTACATATTCTACGAAGATCTTTATCGGTCAGACCGCATAACTACATACATTGTTCCCTTTGTCATCGGTATGTTACTTGCCCGAGATTCGATCGTCGGTATCCAATACCTAGTTCAATCTCGTTACCGGCAAGTCTCTTTACTCGTTCCGTAATACATCATCCCGCAACTAACTCATTAGTTGCAATGCTTACAAGGCTTAAGTGATGTGCATTACCGAGAGGGCCCAGAGATACCTCTCTGACATTCGGAGTGACAAATCCTAATCTCGAAATACGCCAACCCAACATGTACCTTTTGAGACACCTGTAGAGCTCCTTTATAATCACCCAGTTACGTTGTGACGTTTGGTAGCACACAAAGTGTTCCTCTGGCAAACGGGAGTTGCATAATCTCATAGTCATAGAAACATGTATAAGTCATGAAGAAAGCAATAGCAACATACTAAACGATCGGGTGCTAAGCTAATGGAATGGGTCATGTCAATCAGATCATTCAACTAATGATGTGATACCGTTAATCAAATAACAACTCTTTGTCCATGGTTAGGAAACTTAACCATCTTTAATTAACGAGCTAGTCAAGTAGAGGCATACTAGTGACACTCTGTTCGTCTATGTATTCACACATGTATTTTGTTTCCGGTTAATACAATTCTAGCATGAATAATAAACATTTATCATGATATAAGGAAATAAATAATAACTTTATTATTGCCTCTAGGGCATATTTCCTTCAGTCTCCCACTTGCACTAGAGTCAATAATCTAGATCACATCGCCGTGTGATTTAACATCAATAGTTCACATCTTTATGTGATTGGTTCACATCTCCATGTGACTAACACCCAAATGGTTTACTAGATTCAATAATCTAGTTCACATCGCTATGTGATTAAGACCCAAAAAGTTATCATGTTTTGCTTGTGAGAGAAGTTTAGTCAACGGGTCTGTCACATTCAGATCCGCATGTATTTTGCAAATTTCTATGTCAATAATGCTCTGCATGGAGCTACTCTAGCTAATTGCTCTCAATTTCAATATGTATCCAGATTGAGACTTAGAATCATCTGGATCAGTGTCAAAACTTGCATCGATGTAACCCTTTACGACGAACCTTTTATCACCTCCGTAATCGAGAAACATATCCTTATTCCAGTAAGGATAATTTTGACCGCTGTCCATTGATCTACTCCTAGATCACTATTGTACTCCCTCTCTTAACACAGTGTATGGTATACTATAGATCTGGTACACAGCATGGCATACTTTATAGAACCTATGACTGAGGCATAGGGAATGACTTTCATTCTCTTTCTATCTTCTGCCGTGGCCGGGCTTTGAGTCTTACTCAACTTCACACCTTGTAACACAGGCAAGAAACTTTTTCTTTGACTGTTCCATTTTGAACCACTTCAAAATCTTGTCAAGGTATGTACTCATTGAAAAAACTTATCAAGCGTCTTGATCTATCTCTATAGATCTTGATACTCAATATGTAAGCAGCTTCACCGAGGTCTTTCTTTGAAAAACTCCTTTAAAACACTCCTTTATGCTTTGCAGAATAATTCTACATTATTTCCGATCAACAATATGTCATTCACATATACTTATCAGAAATGTTGTAGTGCTCCCACTCACTTTCTTGTAAATACAGACTTCACCGCAAGTCTGTATAAAACTATATGCTTTGATCAACTCATCAAAGCGTATATTCCAACTCCGAGATGCTTGCACCAGTCCATAAATGGATCGCTGGAGCTTGCATATCTTGTTAGCACCTTTAGGATTGGCAAAACCATCTTGTTGCTTCACATACAACTCTTCTTTAATAAATCCATTAAGGAATGCAGTTTTGTTTGTCCATTGGCCAGATTTCATAAAATGCGGCAATTGCTAACTTGATTCGAACAGACTTAAGCATAGATACGAGTGAGAATCTCTCATCGTAGTCAACACCTTGAACTTGTCGAAAACCTTTTGCGACAATTCTAGCTTTGTAGATAGTAACACTACTATCCGTGTCCGTCTTCCTCTTGAAGATCCATTTATTATCAATGGCTTGCCAATCCTCGGGCAAGTCCACCAAAGTCCACACTTTGTTCTCATACATGGATCCTATCTCAGATTTCATGGCCTTAAGCCATTTATCGGAATCTGGGCTCATCATCGCTTCCTCATAGTTCGTAGGTTCGTCATGGTCAAGTAACATGACCTCCAGAATAGGATTACCGTACCACTCTTGTGCGGATCTCACTCTAGTTTACCTACGAGATTCAGTAGTAACTTGATCGGAAGTTACATGATTATCATCATTAGCTTCCTCACTAATTGGTGTAGTAGTCACAGGAACAGATTTATGTGATGAACTATTTTCCAATAAGGGAGAAGGTACAATTACCTTATCAAGTTTTCTACTTTCCTCCCACTCACTTCTTTCGAGAGAAACTCATTCTCTAGAAAGGATCCATTCTTAGCAACGAATGTCTTGCCTTCGGATCTGTGATAGAAGGTGTACCCAACTGTCTCCTTTGGGTATCCTATGAAGACATATTTCTCCGATCTGAGTTTGAGTTTATCGAGATGAAACTTTTTCACATAAGCATCGCAACTCCAAACTTTAAGAAACGACAGCTTAGGTTTCTTGCCAAACCATAGTTCACACGGTGTCGTCTCAATGGATTTAGATGGTGCCCTATTTAACGTGAATGCAGCTGTCTCTAATGCATAGTGGTAGATCGGCAAGAGACATCATAGATCGCACTATATCTAATAAAGTACGGTTATGACATTCGGACACACCATTACACTATGGTGTTCCAGGTGGCGTGAGTAGTGAAACTATTTCACATTGTTTTAATTGAAGGCCAAACTCGTAACTCAAATATTTTACCTCTGCGATCATATCGTAGAAACTTTATTTTCTTGTCACGATGATTTTCCACTTCACTCTGAAATTCTTTGAACTATTCAAATGTTTCACACTTATGTTTCATCAAGTAGATATCCCCATATCTGTTCAAATCATCTGTGAAGGTCAGAAAATAATGATACCTGCTGCAAGCCTTAATATTCATCGGACCACATACATCAGTATGTATGATTTCCAACAAATCTGTTGCTTGCTTCATTGTTCCGGAGAACGGCGTTTTAGTCATCTTGCCCATAAGGCATGGTTCGCAAGCATCAAGTGATTCATAATCAAGTGATTCCAAAAGCCCATCAGCATGGAGTTTCTTCATGCGCTTTACACCAATATGACTTAAACGGTAGTGCCACAAATAAGTTGCACTATCATTATTGACTTTGCATCTTTTGGTTTCAATATTATGAATATGTGTATCACTACGATCGAGATCCAACGAACTTGTTTCATTGGGTGTATGACCATCGAAGGTTTTATTCATGTAAACAGAACAACAATTATTCTCTGACTTTAATGAATAACCGTATTGCAATAAACATGATCAAATCATATTCATGCTCAACGCAAAAATCAAATAACACTTATTTAGGTTCAGCACTAATCCTGAAAGTATAGGGGAGTGTGCGATGATGATCATATCAATCTTGGAACTACTTCCAACACACATCATCACTTCACCCTTAACTAGTCTCTGTTTATTCTGCAACTCCTATTTCGAGTTACTACTCTTAGCAACTGATCCAGTATCAAATACTGAGGGGTTGCTATAAACACTAGTAAAGTACACATCAATAACATGTATATCAAATATACTTTTGTTCACTTTGCCATCCTTCTTATCCGCCAAATACTTGGGGCAGTTCTATTTCCAGTGACTAGTCCCTTTGCAGTAGAAGCACTCAGTCTCAGGCTTAGGTCCAGACTTGGGCTTCTTCACTTGAGCAGCAACTTGCTTGCCGTTCTTCTTGAAGTTCCCCTTCTTCCCTTTGCCCTTTACTTGAAACTAGTGGTCTTGTTAACCATCAACACTTGATGTTTTTCTTGATTTCTACCTTCGTTGATTTCAACATCACGAAGAGCTTGGGAATTACTTTCGTCATCCCTTGCATATTATAGTTCATCACGAAGTTCTACTAACTTGGTGATGGTGACTAGAGAATTCTTTCAATCACTATTTTATCTGGAAGATTAACTCCCACTTGATTCAAGCGATTGTAGTACCCAGACAATCTGAGCACATGCTCACTGCTTGAGCGATTCTCCTCCATCTTTTAGCTATAGAACTTGTTGGAGACTTCATATTTCTGACTCGGGTATTTGCTTGAAATATTAACTTCAACTCCTGGAACATCTCATATGGTCCATGACGTTCAAAACGTCTTTGAAGTCCCGATTCTAAGCCGTTAAGCATGGTGCACTAAACTATCAAGTAGTCATCATATTGAGCTAGCCAAACGTTCATAACGTCTGCATCTGCTCCTACAATAGGTCTGTCACCTAGCGGTGCATCAAGGATATAATTCTTTTGTGCAGCAATGAGGATAAACCTCAGATCACGGATCCAATCCGCATCATTGCTACTAACATCTTTCAACACAATTTTTCTCTAGGAACATATCAAAATAAACATATGAAAGCAACAACGCGAGCTATTGATCTACAACATAGATATGCTAATACTACCAGGACTAAGTTCATGATAAATTAAAGTTCAATTAATCATATTACTTAAGAACTCCCACTTAGATAGACATCCCTCTAATCCTCTAAGTGATCACGTGATCCAAATCAACTAAACCATAACCGATCATCACGTGAAATGGAGTAGCTTTCAATGGTGAACATCACTATGTTGATCATATCTACTATATGATTCACGCTCGACCTTTCGGTCTCAGTATTCCGAGGCCATATCTACATATGCTAGGCTCGTCAAGTTTAACCTGAGTATTCTGCGTGTGCAAAACTGGCTTGCACCCGTTGTAGATGGACGTAGAGCTTATCACACCCGATCATCACGTGGTGTCTGGGCACGATGAACTTTGGCAACGGTGCATACTCAGGGAGAACACTTTTATCTTGAAATTTAGTGAGGAATCATCTTATAATGCTACCGTCAATCAAAGCAAGATAAGATGCATAAAAGATAAACATCACATGCATTCAAAATATGTGACATGATATGGCCATCATCATCTTGTGCCTTTGATTTCCATCTCCAAAGCATCGTCATGATTTCCATCGTCACCGGCATGACACCATGATCTCCATCATCTTGATCTATATCAATATGTCGTCACATGGTCGTCTCGCCAACTATTGCTCTTGCAACTATTGCTATCGCATTGCGATAAAGTAAAGCAATTATTTGGCGCTTGCATCTTATGCAATAAAGAGACAACCATAAGGCTTTTGCCAGTTGCCGATAACTTCAACAAAACATGATCATCTCATACAACAACTTATATCTCATCACGTTTTGACCATATCACATCACAACATGCCCTACAAAAACAAGTTAGACGTCCTCTACTTTGTTGTTGCAAGTTTTATGTGGCTGCTACGGGCTTAAGCAAGAACCAATCTTACCTACGCATCAAAACCACAACGATAGTTTGTCAAGTTGGTGCTGTTTTAACCTTCGCAAGGACCGGGCGTAGCCACACTCGGTTCACCTAAAGTTGGAGAAACTGACACCCGCCAGCCACCTGTGTGCAAAGCACGGCGGTAGAACCAGTCTCGCGTAAGCGTACGCGTAATGTCGGTCCGGGCCGCTTCATCCAACAATATCGCCGAACCAAAGTATGACATGCTGGTAAGCAGTATGACTTATATCGCCCACAACTCACTTGTGTTCTACTCGTGCATATAACATCAAACCATAAAAACCTAGGCTCGGATGCCACTGCTGGGGAACGTAGTAATTTCAAAAATTTCCTACGCACACGCAAGATCATGGTGATGCATAGCAACGAGAGGGGAGAGTGTTGTCTACGTACCCTCGTAGACCGAAGCGGAAGCGTTGACGCAACATAGAGGAAGTAGTCTTATGTCTTCCCGGTCCAACCAATCCAAGCACCGTTACTCCGGCACCTCCAAGTTCTTGACACACGTACAACTCGATGACGCACCCCGGGCTCCGATCCAGCAAAGCTTCGGGGAGGAGTTTCGTCAGCACGACGGCATTGTGACGATCTTGATGTTTAACCGTCGCAGGGCTTCGCCTAAGCACCGCTACAATATGATCGAGGTGTAATATCGTGGAGGGGGGCACCGCACACGGCTAAGAAACGATCACGAAGATCAACTTGTGTGTCTATGGGGTGCCCTCTGTCCCCGTATATAAAGGAGTGGAGGAGGGGAGGGCCGGCCCTCTCTATGGCGCGCCCTAGGGGAGTCCTACTCCCACCGAGAGTAGGATTCCCCCTTTCCTAGTCCAACTAGGAGTCCTTCCATGTAGTAGGAGCAGGAAACAAGGAAGGGGCGCAGCCCCTCCCCCTAGTCCAATTCGGACTGGGCCTTGGGGGGGCGCGCGGCCTGCCCTAGGCAGCCCCTCTCTCTTTCCCGTATGGCCCAATAAGGCCCAATACTTCTCTCGGCGAATTCCCGTAACTCTTCGGTACTCCGAAAAATACCTGAATCACTCGGAACCTTTCCGATGTCCGAA
Organism: Triticum dicoccoides; assembly: GCF_002162155.2. Lineage (NCBI taxonomy): Eukaryota > Viridiplantae > Streptophyta > Magnoliopsida > Poales > Poaceae > Triticum > Triticum dicoccoides. The sequence continues at coordinate 594,694,452 of NC_041380.1, read as the reverse complement.
TATAGTCGTCCAATATATCGATCTTTACGTCTCGACTATTTCGAGACTCCTCGTCATGTCCCCGATCTCATCCGGGACTCCGAACTCCTTCGGTACATCAAAACTCATAAACTCATAATATAACTGTCATCGAAACCTTAAGCGTGCGGACCCTACGGTTCGAGAACAATGTAGACATGACCGAGACACGTCTCCGGTCAATAACCAATAGCGGGACCTGGATGCCCATATTGGCTCCTACATATTCTACGAAGATCTTTATCGGTCAGACCGCATAACTACATACGTTGTTTCCTTTGTCATCGGTATGTTACTTGTCCGAGATTCGATCGTCGGTATCCAATACCTAGTTCAATCTCGTTACCGGCAAGTCTCTTTACTCGTTCCGTAATACATCATCCCGCAACTAACTCATTAGTTGCAATGCTTGCAAGGCTTAAGTGATGTGCATTATCGAGAGGGCCCAGAGATACCTCTCCGACATTCGGAGTGACAAATCCTAATCTCGAAATACGCCAACCCAACATGTACCTTTTGAGACACCTGTAGAGCTCCTTTATAATCACCCAGTTACGTTGTGACGTTTGGTAGCACATAAAGTGTTCCTCTGGCAAACGGGAGTTGCATAATCTCATAGTCATAGGAACATGTATAAGTCATGAAGAAAGCAATAGCAACATACTAAATGATCGGGTGCTAAGCTAATGGAATGGGTCATGTCAATCAGATCATTCAACTAATGATGTGATCCCGTTAATCAAATAACAACTCTTTGTCCATGGTTAGGAAACTTAACCATCTTTGATTAACGAGCTAGTCAAGTAGAGGCATACTAGTGACACTCTGTTCATCTATGTATTCACACATCTATTATGTTTTCGGTTAATACAATTCTAGCATGAATAATAAACATTTATCATGATATAAGGAAATAAATAATAACTTTATTATTGCCTCTAGGGCATATTTCTTTCAGGAGAGTGGGGGAGATGGAATGGCTTAGCAGTAGCGTGCTATAGCAATAGGCGCTACTGCTAAACGACCTAGCAGTAGCGCCTTTCACAAAGAGCGCGCTACTGCTATGTGTCAGTATGTAAAAATAGACATCAAAAATACATTGATCATCAATGATCTTTTTGTGTACAATCTGATTTGTCAATATGAGTCCTCACCAGTTTAGGAACTGATGAAGACTCATATTGCGGTCACAAATTTTACACATAGAGTTCAATGAAGACCAAGTGGTTGTGAAAGTTTGAGAAGTAACATATTTAAGGTGGTACAAACTCTCTTCACGAAGTGAGGTGGGACTAAATTTTTTAGTAAACTTAGCAGTAGCGGTTATTGTGTAAATGCGCTACTACTATGGTCCCTAGCAGCAGCGCTCTTCATACAAGCGCGCTGCTGCTAGAACTAGCCTCGCGGCGGCGGCGTGGCAATTATAGCAGTAGCGCGTCTTAGAGTGGGCGCGCTACTGATACATTCATTTCAGCAGCGAGGTTTGTGCGCGAGCGCTGCTGCTAGTTAGCAGCGGCGCCTTATTTTAAAGCGCGCTGCTTGCAAAATTCTGTGTATAGACTTTTTCCTAGTAGTGGATGTTCATGCTCTTCGCTTGAGATAACCAAAGGGGTGCTAAAGAGGCTAGAATTTTTTCATTATGGGTTCTTCTGGCAATGCGATGAGCAGAAACGGAAGTACAAACATGCTAGGTGGGACATCTTAGGTAGGCCTACGGATCGAGGTGGTTTGGGCATTGAGAATCTCGAAACTAAAAACAAGTGCTCACTGAAAAAAATGGATGTTTAAGTTGCTTAACGAGGAAGGTGTATGGCAAGTCTTGTTGCCTAACAAATACATGTATTCCAAAACACACAGAGAGAGGTCACATTAACCTTTTCCCATGTCCTCGATCTTCTCTGTAGATTCAACCGCTCCCACTTCGCCACGAGCTTATATTCGGGTTGAAGCAATAACAAAATTTTCCCTTCCCTCGACCTCCCCTCCAATTTAGTCACCCATCCCACGATCAATCCAAGCATATAAAAGCTACAAGCATCCTTCCCAAGAATCAAACGGAGCACACCTCCTACCTCGCAATGGCATCCTCCATCTTCCCAAAAGTGTCAATAGTGATCACGTACAAGAGTGGCCTCCACATGAATGATAGGCTACGCTTGTGGGCTTTCTCCATGATGAGGAACCCGTGGGTCAAGCCAAATGATGAGTTCTTCTACTCTCAGTATGGTCCATGTGAATCAAGCCAACTACCGGGACCGATGTTCACATTGTTGCTTAGGGCATATTAGGTCATCGTCGTGTGGTTCACCAACCGTCCGGAAGCCGAGCTCCTTATTGGTTGCGCGTACTACTAGAGCATTGAGTTCGTTGCATTCTCTTGCTTCAAGATATTTTCGTCTATTTTGATGGCACATTCCCTTATGTGGAGAGCATCCATCTAATGTGGTCAGTGGCACAATGAGGCAAGGAGTAGCACGAGGCTGATCATGATGATCAATGTCCTCCACTGGATCTCGATAAGGTTTGTGCGACACGGTTTTTTCCTGGTGTGGAACGCCACACACATCCTTACCAATTTGTCTTCCTTATAAGGGGAGGTTTATTCACGATGGGATATGGGTGCTCCATGTGATAGTTCACGAGGTTAAGGTATAATGTTAAATGGGGGTGTTCCTTAAGCTGGATTTCTAGAAGGCTTATTACTACCGCTTGGACTAGTTCTTCCCGCATCAGGTTCTTGAGCGGAGCGGTTTTGATGATCATTGGTGTTATTGTATCATGCAAACCATTATGAGTCGTAGCACCACCATCATCAATATTAATGGGGAAGTGGGCACCTATTTTAGGTCTTCACATAGGGTGATGCAGGGAACCCTATTTGCCCCCATTTTAACCTTGCGATTGACACACCGACGAGCTAAGATAGCCAACCACAAAGGATCGAAACAGAGGTAGGAGAGAAGAGTGATGGACATCATGCACATACGTTGTCATTTGATGTAGGAGGTTGAAATGTACCTGCCAGACACCTCACTTGCGCATATTGGAGCATTTCCATTGCTCTAGCCGACTCAATCTGTGCCTTCCTTATTGGTTGGTGTTGGTTGTTCGGCTAGCTATTGGAGTTGGTGTAATAACTCACTAAAGTATCCTGGTTCGGAACATGACACGACAAGAATAGAGAGTATCCAGGGATGATCGGGCGCGCTGGGCACAACGGAGCCAGGTTCCGGAACATACCGGTCAGTATTCTTTGTTTTTCTTCTGTTTTTACCCTTATTTTTACCTATCACTATTATTTATTAAATCGTGCAACATTTTTTTTAAAATTCGTAACATATTTAAATTCTTGAACATATTTAAATCCTAGAACATTTTTAAAATTCGTGAAAAAATTAAAGAATTTTCGAAAAAAATTATTTATAACCTGCGGACGTAGTTTCAAATTCATGTAGAGTAGTCTTTTAAATTTCGGAAAATAAATCACCATTTTAATAGAAAAATTGGTAGAAATAAAAGAAACGTGGCTAATAACCGATCACTGGCGCTCGCGGGGCACCGGGAGCGTTTCCTGGGACGGCCCACTTACGCTAGAGCGGTGGGTTAGGAGGAGCACTCTCTCGCCCGAACAGCCGACACCCGACACCGACGGAAGAAGAAGAAGAAGAGGCGGCGGCGGCGGATCGAGTCGGCGGGAAGGATGGCGGCGCTCCTGCAGGCATGGAGGAGGCTGTGCTTCCGGATCGGGACAAGAACGGTACTTCTTTTCTCCTATATATATTTTCGCCCCCTCTCCCTGCTGCCCGCCCTCTCAAGCAGTGTTTACGGCGTGGGGACAAGAACAAGATCTACTAGGGTTGTCCATGGCACGGCCGTTGCTGCCGATTCCTCCATCCTCTCGACTCTTTAGCTTTCCAGATTTGGTTCCAGTTGTGATTTCCATAGCCTATTTAAGCACCGCAAAGAGTGGAGCTTTCTGTACTACAGGAAAGATGCAACCACAAAATATTCGAGCCAAAATATGTGAAAGTGCGCCACCTATTGTCCTTAGCTCAAACGGTTTAGGAAAAAAGGCTCCAACAGCATTCCACACTGCCAATCTTACTCCTGGTCGAGAGAGTTTTACTAAGACAATTGTTGATCCTGCAAAATATTCATAGTTATATCTGACATAACAATATCTAAACAAAAAAAAACGCCCAAAGTTAATACCTAATTTTCTTTACTCTTGGTGTTTGTCATGTGGTTTGTATTTATTTTTTGCTCCAAAGTGTCAATCAGTTTGACCAGACTGAAAAACAGAAGATCAGGAACACCATAGGAAAAATGAGGTGATATCCATATAATGGTGTGGCAAAGTTGATATTAATTAATATGCAGGCTACACTATCATACTACGCTCATGTCTTAATTCTAGGGTGAGTTCATGACATGCCGAGCATTCTGAAAGTAATTAAGATTCTACAAAGTGGTATAAACTGGATGGCAATGAAAAACTTTGTAAACCTTCTAATCGTAGTTGGTATCCCCACTGGCATCTCCCCCTATACTATTATTCTTTCTCATGTATATGTTTGTTGTCTTTCTCATGTCTATGTTATGATAAAGACTTAACACTGAATGGCTAATAAGGGATATCAACAAAGAAGAATGCCCATTGTTTTATAGATACCATTGATGTAAGTACATTGTGTTAAGTGAATTTACATCCATATATTATAAAACTATGTTGCAAATCCGTATACCAATTCATACCAGAATACTTTAGCCAATGCAAACAAACTGTTACCGTGAAGGACATGAAGCTTATGTTATTCAAGTAAAAAGCTAGCTACGTGTATTCACGAGCACATACCTGCGCTTGTAGGCTGTAGCATCATCAAGTTCTCAACACCTACATCTGTGGAGTGCTCATGAACAAATAATTTGTAACACATTAGTGGAGGCATGCAACTTGTTCTATAAAAGCAACATGGACAGTGTAAAAAAATAGGAAAACTATTGGCAATGTTAGTAGTCATAGTGACCATAGTGCACTTTAACCAAGAAAGCTACCAAAGTTTTGCAATTTTCAGAAAGCACTTTGTACATTCGAGTCAATGCAAAATCCTCTTGAGCTAAAAATTCATTTCAAAACTTGTCCGGTTACTCTGGATGCAAAAATCCTAGCTACAAGGTACATACACATCAGATTTCTGAATGTTATATAATAGCATGAATAGGTGAGTTCATTTGCAGGTTAATGATGCCCAGAATGTGAAGGCCAAACTATCAATACACGAAGGCTCAACAACACAACACAGTTTGACCAAATTTGAGATTCCTCTCTCTTGTCCACTTACCTTGATAGGTCTGTATTTCTATTGAACTTCTAAAACAAAACTAGTACATCCATCGGCCCTTTATGACTCTGGAAAAATTGCAACAGTCATAACCATAGCTCCAATCCCCGCTTGCTCTCTCTCCCAAATCAACCTTCTACTGCAGCCTCAACAAAAATTTTCAGCCCCAATCCCAGTTGCACCGCATCACCTCACATCGTTCTGGAACCCGCAGGGTCGAGCTCCAGTAGTTGTAGCAGCAGCAACCTAACGGCTGGCGCTATTCACCATGGCCCCTTCCTCTCCTTGCAGTAACTTACTCGCCAGCCCGCTCTCTGTATGAGCCGACCTGGCTCGCTCTCTCCGCCACCCACACGCCGCTGGCCACCCCCTCTTCTCCTCCTCGTCTTCTACCCACCCCTCTGTACTGGATCCTCCTCACCCTGACGACCTCTACCCCCGCGCCATCCTACTCTCTTCCCACACCAAGCTCTGCCTAGGCCTCCTCCCCCCGCCCCCTCTGCAGATGTGGAGGATTCTCCCTGTTCCCTCTGTCCGGTGGTGGCCCATACCCCTCCCAACGACCAGACACTCGCCTCTGCTTCACTGCTTAAAAATAAGAGGAGATAGGAGAGGATCACGTTTCCGTCCTTGCCTTACCGGAGCCGGCGTGGAGAAGACAGAGGTAGCTGACGAGCCGCAGAAACGATGGTGGCGGAGTAGAAGTGATGGTGGCGGGCATGAGTGGTGGGTGGTGGAAGGCGGGGAGGGAGGCGTCTGTGGTCTGCAGCGTCCATGTGAGAGACGGGGATTCAAATTTTGCCAACGCGGATGGACAGCTACTGGAGTGGGCAGGTGGCCGGAGAACGATGATTTGTTTTCTGCAGAAGACGGGGGATTGGAGGCGACAAATGGCAAGTCGTGAAGTAGAGATGGGTTTGAAGTCATTTTCTAAATTTGACTGCTGTTGCTGGAGGTCCCACGTGTTATAGTAGGAGGATGAGGGTGAGTGAACTCACCACCAACTCAAATCTTTAGAAGTAGGAAAGATTGACTCATGCCAATACAAGGCAATGCTTCAAACCAGTCTCCATTTTATTCTTTTCACCTTCTCCTCACATGGACATGTTTCTGGCAAGAGGACAATCTTTGGGCAATAAGTGTGCACCAGGCGCACGAGCTTTTGAACTGTCCGTAGTTGCCCCAAACCCCGGCAGTTCCAGCTGATGAGACTCATGGCTCCTGACGGGCGTCGTCACTCGCGCCCGTCAGAGTACCGATGGCCCCAGGATCGGTTGCCACCTTTTCACCTTGCTGACATGTGCCCTGCCTATCCTCCTGTCTGCTGCATAACTTCTTCCTGATTACAAGTTTTCAAGAGTTGCTCACCATCGAGAGCTCTATCCTCTCTCTTGCCTAGAGCAGACTGCACAATCTTTCCTGCGCTACCTTCAGATGCATGTACAATTGAAACTTGATGGCTTATCATCTTGCTTCTGATTTGTGTGTGTATGTATGTGTGTTTGCAGGGTCTTTTCAAGCCAACAGCTGCCCAGAGGGATGCCGAGATCCGGGTGGCCCTGGAAGTGTTTAAGATCAAGGATGTCGATGATATGGCTGTGAAGATCTTCTGGCGTCTCCGAGCAGAAGGTGTTAAAAATGTATCCCGTCATGATGTGACCGAGGTTCTCAAGATGGTGTCTGAGCTGCAGAAGGAGTATGGCATCAAGCAATGATGTCAAGGCAGTATCAAGA
>NC_041380.1:594675224-594687120 GCF_002162155.2 Triticum dicoccoides | reverse complement strand
GGGGGTGATGTACAAATGGAAGGGGATTGGTATCAAGATATTTCTAAGTTAGCCTTTACATGTGTTCGTATCCAAATTCTCAGCTAATTAAGCATGATAAGTTGATAACCAATTTTATCATACTATAGGATTTGGCTAGAAGTTTCCTATGGTAAGCACTAAGATATGCAAATTTTGGCCCTTAGACCTCCATGATAAGTTGATAACCAACGTTTTATTATTCACTTCTATTGGGGTGATAAATCCCTTCCATTTGACTGGTTGTACAGAGCCTGGTGCAGTCTGTGCTGATTCACACCAGGTTGTATGAAGATCCGGAATACACTGCGAGTGTGCTTTTGTGTGATGTTTACATCAGCAGAAGTGTTTCAATGGCTTTTGGAATTTTTTCGCAGCATTACTTTTTCTTCTTGGCTTTGCCCGAGTTAGAACCATAAGCTGCACCTGTCCCTCATCTTTGTTAAGCTTAATAAGTAGTCTAAATTCTTAAAATGCAATCATTTGAGTCCTTTTGTGTGTGTTCCTGGTTGCGTATGATCTATGGACATTAATGAGGTGTTTGTTTCTCACAGTATCTTAACTGAAAAGTGTGCCGCTTAGAATTTTATGGGGCATTGTCTCGATTATATATCCACAGTGCAGTAAACTGAATTTAGTAGAGCGATGTAGTTCATTTTTACTGCAACATGGTCATGTACAGTAGCTAGGTTGTAGGGCACGAACTTCAGTTCACCTTTTTCTTGCCCTTTATTTTGATATTCTACTCACTGATTATGTGGTGTTTCCTGCACCCATGTTCTCATTGTGCTCTCAACTCCAACAATTTGAAACTTTTTGTCATTTACTGTTTTATTTAAGCCCGCTCACTTGCAAAAAATGCTGAACATGATTGATGTGCCTAGCTATGCAACTTTGCTGGTCATTCGTGTCTTCCTGCAGCATGTGTATATATATATATATATATATATATATATATATATATATATATATATATATATATATATATATCATTTTGATGCTAGTTTCAAGAGTTGACACATAGCTGCCAAGCTGTATTCATCTATATCTTCTTTTTTGTAATTCTTTATCTTCATCATCTGTCTTTAATGATGGATATAATTGTAAGACATAATTACCAAAATTAGGCGTTACTTAATAGCATCGGATGTGTATCAAAGGAAGTGTATATAATTTCAGTATTAGTCACGGCAGGGTTCTTTGTAGCAGAGATTTTTTTTTTTTGCAGGAACCTTCTTCATTAGTAGTACAATTGGAGAGGGACATGGTCCGTTTGAGCGACAAGTATTTCCGGACGGAGGGAGTAGTTGGTAAGTAGCGCAAGACACTAACCTTCAGCATTAGTTACTCTGATGTTTTCTATCAGTTCCTGTTTCTCAACTGAGACTCAATTAAAAAACAGTTGGTTGTTAATTAGACAGTCCAAGGTAGGACTAACACTGTCAAATTCTGTTAAGAGTTGAAAAAAGTTTGAAGAGTTCAAACTTGGCATGTATACATGAATGGAGATACACGTCAACCCATTCAAGAGCTGAGAAAGCAAGCTCTTCGCCTTGGGGTTACAGATAACTTTGACATAGGTTGTACCATCATCACAAGTAGAAAAGGGGTGCCACAATTGCTGCTAATTACGATGCCAATGTGTGCAGAGAAATGAAAGATTAAGGACTGTGATATTTGGCACATGTGTGCCATATAAGCAAAACTGCCACACCTCTACTTCTTTCACTTTAAAGTACCACACAGTCCCTCTTCCTTCGACCCCACCTTCTCCCGAACGACCTTGCAGACTCGCCCGAGAAGTCTGCTTCTCCCGCACATCTCGCGCGCCCACCCCCGAGAAAACTGCCACTTCTTCATGTTTACCACATGATAAAAAAATATTGCGCATGTGGGATTTGAACCCACACCTCCTTGGCACCAAAGCACGCCACCACAACAACCTCACCCTTAGGTATTTGTTGCTCAAACTAAAGAAACTAATCGTTTTGATGTTTTTTTTACAATTGTGTTACTACAAAAAAGTACAGAAAATTACCACTATTTTCCCTCGAGACAAAGTTACCATGGTATTCGCATGCAAGTTATCAGACCTGTGTTGCGTAAGTTACCATGCTATTTACATAGAACTTACCAGGTACTATGTTTCAACAACTACACCCCTTTCAAAGTTACCACTGTGTTATAAGGTCTTCGATGTGTAAAATATTGTGGTACTTACACATAAGTTATCAGGGTATGTGTACATCAACCTTGTCCTTGGTCAAAGTTACCATGGGGGATTGTACATGAGTTATCAGGTCTACAGTTCGTATATTATCATGGTACTTACACCTAAAAACCTAGGTGTGTTTCGGTAACTTTTTTCATAACTTTTTCGATGTTTTTGCGTAACTTATCACGCCTATAGCGGGTCAAGGTGGGCCGTTTTTCTGGGCCAACCCACGAGCACATGTGCCTCCTCATGACACTAAACATTATGTGGCTTTTCTGTGGCACATCATGTGTTGTGTTCATCTAAAAGGCCTCGCGAGGCGAGCGTATGTTTTTTAACAACTTGTTTTCCTTTGGTAAAACATTACCATCATGTTTATATTGTAACTTATCGGTTATGCGGTGCTTATATTATCATGTTATTCACACAAAAATTATCGGGGATGTTTTGAACAACTTTTCCCCGGGACAAAAGGTTATCATGTTGATTCTAGGTAACCTATCAAGCCCGCGGTGCTTAAAATATCATGCTATTTACACAAAATTTATCAAGAGTATGTTTCAGCAAAATTCCCCCCCCCCCCACGGGTCAAAAACTTATCATGGTGTTTAGTTATCGTGGTGCATATGTTTTCATGCTATTCACGCAGAAGATACCGGAGTATCTTTTCAAAAAAAAAATCCCTATGGTCAAAGTTACCATGGTGTTTCTACCTCAGTTATCAGATGTGCGCTGCGTATATTACCATCTATTTACACATAAATTATCTGGTATATTTTCATATTTTTCTTCCCAAATGGTTAAAAGTTACCATGATGTTTGTATCTAAATTATCAGGTCTATGGCGTGAATGTTATCGTGCTATTTATAGAAATTACCCGGGGCCGGGGTTCAACAAATTTCTTCCCAATGATCAAAGTTATCATGATGCTTTCACCAAAGTTATCACGCCTTCAATGCTTATGACCATGCTACTTACACATAATGTACCGTGTGATATACAAAAGTTATCATGTTGGTGGTGCGTCATTTATCGTGGTGGTGATGGAGAATTTACCACGGGAAAAGTTTATGTGTCAGGTTTGATAGGTGAAAAAAAGTTTTTCAGTGATAAAATATTAAAGGCAAAACATGTCAAAAACAGTATTTTCCTTAGCTTGTTCAACAATGAGTGTCATGGGTGAGATGGTTGGCTCCCTTCGTTGATAACCTGTAGACCAAAGATCAAATACCAATTAAAGCATTGTTTTTGCCCAAAAATCTGAAAGGCGCGTGGGGCCGTAACTAGTGGTTGAAAGAAAGGAAATCAGGAGGGCGGAAAAGGAAGGAGACCAAGAGGAAAGGAAGGAGATCGGGAGGACGTGCGGGAATGGAAGGAGATCGCGAGGAAAGGAAAGAGATGGCGAGGACGTGCAGGAAAGGAAGGAGATCGGGAGGGTGTGGCAGTTTTGCAATCTGCCACACGGTTGCCACTTACAAATTTCGAAAGATTAATTAGCGTTTTATTTTTGCGGGGGATTAATTAGCCGTTGATGGATCAAGTATGATCCTTTTTCTTCCCCCTGCCGGTGTGTGTGTGGTTTCAGCGCCACCTCCTCCCCTCATCGTGCTGCTGCCGCCGTCTCCTCCTCCCCTCGTCGTGTTGCTGCTGCGGCTTCCTCCTCGTCGCGCTGCTGCCACCCTTGTCGCCGGTGTAGACTGTCGGTGTTGCACATCGACGACGACCTCGCCTCCTCCTGCTTGGGGGCTGCTGCCAGGGTCCCCGCGCTCGGATGCATCAACCTAGCATGCCCGTGACCCAGAGGTCGTGTGGCCGCGTCCCCATAGTCAGTCACTCTGAGTTCGCACGACGGCGTCCACGCACAAGATCCAGTTCCAGTTCAGGAAGATCCGCCGATAACGCCGAGGCGCATGTTTTGAGGAATTGTTCGTTTCATTCCTATGGCGCATGTTTTGATGTCATATGCAGCGCTGGAGTGACCTCATGGAGCTGGGTTTTTTTTTAGAAAAAGGAGGAAGACCACCAGCCTCTGCATTTGGACGATGCATGCAGCTATTTTATTAATTATTTACACAAGACCTTACAAAATAATACAATAATAAGACTAAAACCATCGTCTAGGCAACATCTATCGCTACTCATATCCAATTGATGAAGGGATGCTGATAGTCTGGGCCTAATACCAAGCAGACCTCGCAGCCAAACCTAACATCTAAAACCTGAGGTCCCATCTAGGACGCCTGCCGGGTATGGGGCACCCACCGGTCTGGCGCACTCCTCAACCAGAACGCCTGCCGGGTATGAGGCCGCCGCAGCCATCTGCCACTAATCCATCTTCAGAGCTGTACCGATGCATCTACCTTGTCCGGTCTAGCTGCCATCGACGCCACCACGACGCCAGACCGCGTCACCCTCCTGCGTGAGTCCATCTCAGCGCATCGGACGTCGAGTCACCACAGCGTCATGCCGCCATGATACGCCGCCATCAATGAGTGAGATGACACACCGCTCCACCAAAGAATCCTTCCTCTGGTCCCTCGATCACGTGTGTACCTTCAAGAATGACGCCCCAAGGGGGGAACGACACCAGAGCGCCGCCATCATCCGTTCATCCAATTTAGGGCTTCCCTCGGAGGTAGCAGAGAATGACCTTGAACTTCTCCACGGTGATGCCTTTAAGAAGGGAACGATGCAGATAGCGCCGCCACCGCCGGTCTTGGCAGTAGCCGAAAGCAAGTTTTCACCCTGATCTGTTCGAAGGAATCCAACTCCCGTGCACGACCGCCGCCATCCCCAGGCTAAGCACAGGCCGCCGCCTGCACCTCCACGATGCCCAGAGACCGTGAGACTCGCCGCCACCACACCTGACAAGCAGCCACGGCTAGGCCCGAGCACCACCCAGATCCAATCTGGGGTCAAGAGCCCTAGGCCGTAGCCTCTGTCTAGGCGGCACCACCAGATGGGGACAAGCCCCCCAACCTTCCGCAAAGCGAGCCGCCGCCGGAGCTTTGAAGCGCCGCGCCACCAAGCCCATCGGGAGTGACTAAGCCGCCGCGAGGAAGAAGGGAAGCCGCGCCAGGGGAGAAGCCCCGCCGCCGCCGGCACTGCCTGGGCTTTGCCCAGCGGTGGCTCTCGGCGGCGGCGAGGGGGAGGGGAGGGTGGAGGGAGGCCGACGGCGGGGACGGCTAGGGTTCCCCCGTGTCGCCTCAGAGAGGGACGCGGGGGACGGGGCTTCAGGCTCATGGAGCTGGTACAACACAACAGGGCCGACATCGCGCAGTCGTAGAAGCACATACACGACGCCAGCCGCTGGCGGCTTGTTGGCAAAGTCTGGATAGTTTTTTTATAAGGAAGTCTGTATATATAGTGTATCAGGCCATTGTTGCAGTGTGCGAGAAGGGAGAGATGGCGGAAAGACGCCGCCGTCGGGGCTCGAGTGCCAAGACCGGAAGAATAGGAGGGTAGGCAGGAGGGCGAGAAAGGACGAAGAGAGTTATCGGAGAAGTATGTCATTGTCGGACTTGTCACCGGCCGCACCGCGCCTCCGTCGTGTGTCTCCTTGAGACACGCCACTGTTGATCCGTTCCATGGGACGGAGGCGGTTTTTCTCGCCCCGTGGATTGGCCCGAAATTTTCCCGACGTGCGCCAAACCAAACACCTAAATTTTGATCCATGGGGAATAGCCGAATAGTTCTTTGCTGGGGTGGACCACGTGGATTGGGCCACGATCCCCGAAGAACCACGTGGATCAGCCCCTAACCAAGCAAAGCCTTAAGAGTGTCTATCAGTACTCCCTTTGTACCAGTGCATAAGTCATCTTACAAAAACCAAATATTTACAAAACACTTAGATGTGGTGTGTTAACTCCCACCTTATTTCTTGTTCCTTGACTTGAATAAAGAAATCTTCTATATCTAAATAGCTAGCCTCCACTAACATATTTCTCTCAACATGCAAGCATGCCACCTCATCATTCAACATGCATAGGAAAAGGCACACCTCAACATGCAACTATGTATATTAAAAATTCACTTCAACATGCAACCATGTATGCATGTAAAATTCCATTCTATTATACTATTTACATCAAATTCTTATATACTTTCAAAAACTATTATTTCAAATATTGATGTTTCGTGTAACCAAAAACCTCATTGAAATATTGCAAAATATTCCCGCAACAACATGCGGGGTATCATCTAGTTAACCAATAAGAGACTTGAGGTGTGTATGTTTTTAATGACTTGAGACTATCTAGGATGGTATGCAGTGGTTAGTTTATTGCATGCAATGGTATTAATTAGCAAATAAACATTAAATTCTCTTGTTTTCCCCTCCACCTTGGCTAGTTCATTGTCTGTTCCGGTACGGAGGGAGTACCTAAAGATTTCAAATTCACATCCTACAAGCTACATGCATTGGAACTGCCTGAAACAAAGCCAGGACACTAAAAGTAGAACTTGAAACAAAGCAAGACTAAATTGTGTCAATACAACAGGATGGTTGTTTTTTAAAAGAAAAAAATACTCAAAGAGCCAGCATAATGTAAAGACAAACCGACTAGTACAAAATAAAATGGACCTAGATATATCCAGGGAACGTTAGATTTCTAGGCATGGCAAAACGAATGCTTTCATGGCAAGTTGTGTTTGTTGAAGATGGCAAGTTTAATTGGCGAGCATGACAAATCCATCTCAGTTCATATTTTGCTACAAAGTTGTTGTGCTTGCTAACTAAATTTGCCATCCTTATACCAATATAAATTGCCATGAAAAAGTTTGAATTGTCATGTCTAAAAATTTGACAGATTTTTAGCCTTTTCAAATAAAATTATATTGCAAATCATACTAGTCTTCTTCCTCTGCTTGCATGCCATCTGCCGAAGACAATTGCATTGAACTAACAGTAAAGGAAAAGAACACACGCAAATGTCTTTACCGTACCAAACTTTAAAGACCATAATAACCATTCATCCCTTAAGGCGAGATCTGGAAGTCGCTGAAGAAGCTGCAGCATCAGCGACGCAAAAATGGGCGTGCAATCCATCGCCACCAGTTCAAAGGGTTGGAGAAATGCGACCAAGCTGCAGAACAAAAAAAATGTATGTCAAAGTCATCACACTAATAGCCAGCCAATTGTTTTTCTTGAAGGTCACACCAACTGCCAAAATATAAAGAAAGCCAACAATTCTAGGATGCAAATTCTCATAGGCCCTTAGCTCGGGTGAAAACAAACGTCGTCGAGGTGGAAGAAAACTTGGCAGTGTGTGGTGTGGGAGAGGCTGTGGCCTGCGGGTTGACCGGATCGTATACGCGTGTCTGGAACCCCCCCTAGTCGGTCGACGGACACGCGTGACAATGGCGGCGCTCGTGCGGGCGGTGAGGAGGCTAGGCTACCGGTTCGGCACATCGACAGTACATCTTCTCTCCTACCTCCGACCCCTCTGCTTCTGCCAGCCCTCTCAAGCGGCATCTTTCCGAGTTGAGGCCGGGGGCGAAAAAACAGAAAAAAAATCCACCTTCTGTTCGATATATGCTAATCATCCTACATCCGATTTGTGTGTGCTGGTGCTGCAGGGTCTTTTCGAGCCAACGGCTGCCCAGACGAATGCTTGGATCCGGGCGGGACTAGAAGCGATCAAGATTGATCCCAAGGACGTCGATGAGCGTGCTCTCAAGGTCTTCTGGGGTCTCCGGCAGAGCGAGGATGATCCGGGTGTATCCCATGCTCAAGTCACCCAGATTCTCAAGGCGGTGTGTGAGCTGAGGAAAGAATATGGCATAACAAGCGAATGATCTTTGCTATTTTCTTGCACTGTATATATGGTCGAGTCGTTCTAGGTTTTCAACAATACTGATTTTGCCGGATGCCGGCACGCTGTGTCCTTCAATTTTCAGTGGCAGTAGAATGGGTGTTTGGATTTTTGCTCTTTTCTTGCCTTGTAAGGTTTCTAGATCTTCAACAGATTTTGGAGCGTATGCTTTGCGGGTAGCGATGAACATCTACTTGCAGGTGTGGTTTTACTGGATGCTGGTACTCTGTTTCCTTCAATTATCTACTACAGTATATTATCCCCCTTTTCTAAAAATTCTACTACAGTATATGGTAATTGAATGGATCGTTTGAAAAAAAAACAATGCCTATCAGATTGGATTGGGCGTCTAGGTAAACTTGTCCCTTTTTTTTAGGGAGTGACTAAACATCAGACATCAGTTTTAATATTTGATTCAGGTCATTTTTTGGATCCAATCATGGGGTGACAGCTCTCTGCACTAAGGACTCGGTCTAACTCAGTTATAAGAAAACATCTGTTCCTTCTGGGTTTCAGGTCAAAAAATTATCGCCGACCTCTTTGGCCTTCGAAAATGATTAGCGCGTCGTCCTGTACCTAACGGGTCGCCTAACCAATCCATTAACATCAAAAACCGCTAAATAAAATGAACCAAAGCCTCCCGCTCTAACGTCCTCCCCAGCTTTCCCCCTGATAGATCAATAGTCCACAGAACAAACTGATCTAGGATAATGAATCTAAAGACTGAAGAAAAAATGAACACTAATGAATGAAAGGGAGTAAGAATCAGATAACTGAAGAATCTAAACGCTACTGAAGAATCTAAAGTCTGAAGAGGAACAGAAAACTGAATAATAAACACAGAACAATACGGATGACTTACACTCCTATAAACTGAACCAAAACTAATAATAAACCATGGAGAATGATCACTGAAAAATAATGACTGATAAGTACTAATATGACTAGGAAAACAAACAAATGAAACATGCATGCTGACGTAATGATGAACCAAATCTAAAAAACTGAAGAATCATGCTACAATACTGAAAAACTGAAAAATGATAAAACAATGAAACTATACTATGAACTGAACCAAAAATAATCTGAAAAATAGTAACTGAAGAATTGTGCTACATTACTTACTACTGATGACTTATAGAATTAACTGAACCAAAACTAATACTAGTAATAAACTATGGAGACTCATTTATTGAAAACCGGGCAAAACTGATCAACACACGACTGATAATGGATGGAAGATTGAAGGACTGATGAGTGGGAGCAAACCCCGCGCTAGTGGCAATCAGAGAGACAGATCATTCTACAACTGACAAAAGCAAAATAATAATACTGAGACAATCACTTCTTTTTTGATCCATTATAATAATACTTTTCAGATGCTTTGACTTTTTAGAAAGAAAAAATGCATAAGATGTCACTCCCCTGTTCAAAATAACCAAAGCCTGTACAAAAACTTAAAGGACTGGGCCTAATAATTATAAGATTGAGAAAGTACTCTGAACTAAAAAAATGGTCTGAAATGATAACTCTGAATGTACTAAAAACTGAATACAATGGCACCTACAAAAATAAAAAAGACATAATTTGGTTCAAAAAATTGAAAAAAGTAAACTAACTATGAAAATGTAGCTAATCCTGATTACATCCAGCCAAATGGGCTTGGGAGCCAGGAAAGTCTTTTCTTGCAGGTAGGGCTGGAAAAAAAGCTCGAAGCTCATGAGCTAAACGAGTAGCTCGTGACTCGGCTCGAATCGACTCGAACTCGAAGACTAATGAGTCGAGCCGGGCTTTAGCTTAAGATCGTTTATAGACCAAGTTAAACGAGCCAATCTCACGAGTACTCGTGTAACTCGTTAGGCTTGGTACAAAAGATCAGCCACTCCCAATATAAAAAAAGATCAGCCACTCAGCACCCTATGTCTCAGGCGCACAACACAAGGCCTAGACGTTGAAGGCCCAACCGCCTAGGAGACTCATGCGTTACAAAGAGATTAATATTGTTTAGTGATATATATCTTTAATATATACATAATATTTTTATAATATTTGAGGGTTTTATGTTCATATCTTTAACGAGCTTAACAAGCTAAACAAGCCAGCTCGTGAGTTATACAAGTCGAGCCAATCTTGGATTTGAGCTCGTTAATAATAACAAGTCGAGTCGAGCTAGCTCGTTAACGAAACGAGCTCTAGTGAGTCGAGCCGAGCTGGCTCGGCTCGGCTCGAATTCAAGCCCTACTTGCAGGTATCAAACAAAAAACCGAAAATAATCACCACCCCCACCCCTCTAGCAAAGGCAGATACTCTGTGTGAATCTGATCGCTGGAAGATGGGAAAAGGAAGCACGAAATTGTAATCACCATGAAGCATATGAAGGTGTCCTCACGGAGAAAATCAGAAGATGTGAGCATGTCTCCAAAAAAAGTTATGTTTGGCATCTATGTCAAGCTGAAACGAGACATAATGAAGTTCTTTCCACTCTCTTTGTCTTGTGTCGCTAAAGCACCACTGTTTCGCAGGCCCAACACAAAATGAATAGAATCCTTTGAAATAGAAATGATCTTCTCATTGAGAACAATGATTTGTGAGGACACTATATCTACACAATCAACAATCCAACGGACAAATCGCGACGATATGTCAGGTTTCTTAAAATTCAGAAGACACTCAAACCCATATTTGAGATGACATCCTTCCAAACACTAGCCATACGCCTCAAGATCTCTGCAAAGTATTTAGTGGAAAATACACTGAACACAGCCCTCCCTACCACCATAAGTTCTTAACCTTCTGCCTCTTATTCTGCTGCAAAGACAATGATCATGAGTTGATGTCGGGATAATTTAGACAATGGAGAAAAAACAGATAAAAGGGCAAAAGATAACAGAGCTGGTCACTTATCAGGAAAACACAAATACCTCAATTTTAAGGTCGAAATTAGAGCAGAACTTTGAAAAATCTCTTTTGAGTGATTTGATGGCCTATTAGATAACATAACAAAATGATTCAGATAAATTTCATTGCAAAAGAAAAGAAAATAGATGAGTGTACCATATGCCCAAGAGAAAAAGTAAGTGCACGCAAAAAAAGATGATACATCCTTTCTAAAAAAACAAAGCATGACCCTCCACTATGTAGGCCAAAACAGGTGCCAAATTCACTTTTTGATGCATTTGGCTTCGATGCCCTCCATTGCTCAGCTGGTGCCCTAAAAAAATTCAGGGCATCGAAGCACCTGCTTGCTCCGTGCTAAAGTCACTCACGCAATAAAACAACACTTGCATGGAAGAAAACGAGGCTGGTGTAGTTTGGTTGATTGATTTGTTTATACATGTGGGCTTGTGTGCACAGCGGTGCCAAACTCTCACGTTACGAGAGCGATGCCACAAGTTTTTTATTTGGCATCGATGTGTATGTGGCATACTTTTCAGAAGTATGGCATCGAACACATAGTGGAAGGCCTAAGATCTTCTTTCTCCTTGATACAGATTCCTCATCACTAGATGCAATGTTCTCATCGCCACTTGCAGTGTTTGACAGACCATCGTAGTTATGAAAAAGGGTTTCCCCCCGCTTTGTATTACAAAGCAACCACTGATACATCCAACGATAGGTGCTGGGGCCGCAGCACAAACAAGCCCAAAGAAAAACAAAGAAGAAAGGAAGAGAAACAAATGCCAACAACGGCAGATCGACGAAACGAAGATGACCGGCGACCGCTGCACCCTCCGAAGAAGTACCACCACGTTCCCAGCACCCGAAGCGCCGCGTACCAAGCAACACCTTCAAGAAGGAGGCGACGACGACGCTGCTGCTGCCCGGACTAGTCCTAGGGTTTCCTCCGGT
>NC_041380.1:594609534-594674637 GCF_002162155.2 Triticum dicoccoides | reverse complement strand
CCGATGCCCTTCAGGAAGGTCCGACGGCACCCACAGGCGTCACCGCGTCGGGGCCGGACGAGCCGCCAGAGATTTCTCCCAACCCAAACGCCCACCACCACCCCAGACGAATCATAGTGCACCGCCCATCGCGCGGCCCACCAACATGTGCCACCACGGTCATCGAATCAACTTTGCCGTCTCCCTGAGGTCACCGACACGAGACATGTAGGATGGGAGAAGGGAGAGTGTCCTTGGAGGCATCCGCAACATCATCGACATGAAGGGACAACCATCACCGCCACTGCGAAGCCGACTGGACGCGCGGATAAGGGGCCTGCTGGGCACCGAGGCCCGGCCGAACCCAAAAGGGTCCAGACAGCCCCTGCCGTCACCCTGCAGCTCGCCGGCCGACAAAGCCGCCACCGCCCGTATACCACCGCCACTTCACCACCAACCAGGGAGCAGCGCCGCCACGCACCGAGTCGCCGGCCCGCCCTAGCACAGATGGAGCCCGAAAGGGCCCAGATCTGGGCCGCGCGGGCGC
This sequence comes from Triticum dicoccoides, assembly GCF_002162155.2. Taxonomy (NCBI): domain Eukaryota; kingdom Viridiplantae; phylum Streptophyta; class Magnoliopsida; order Poales; family Poaceae; genus Triticum; species Triticum dicoccoides. Next base: position 594,674,111 of record NC_041380.1, on the reverse strand, counting down.
CGCCACGCCGCCCCGCGGCCAACGGTCGCGCCGCCGCACCGAGAACCACAGAGCTCGCCGGACTCCCGCCGCCGAACCCCACCGCAGTGGCCGAGCAGCACTGCCACAATCGGGAGGCCCCCGCGCCCCCCAAGAGCGAGCAGAGAAGGGACGGCCCGCCTCCGCCAGCGCCGCGCAGGCAGGGCCCGGCGACTCCGGCCGGCGGCGGCGGGGAGGGAGAAGGACGGGGAGGAGGCGGGGAGTGCGCTGCTGGCGGCCGGCGGCGGCGATGGCGGGGGGAGCGGGGGTAACCCTAGTCGCGGGAGGGGCACCGAGACTATTATGAGAAGGGAATCCCAGACCATCGTAGTTGGATGTAATCTCAATGTATCTGCCCCGTTTCCCTTAGCTTACTTTATTTTTCCGTCGCATAATAAGCACGACTGAATTTGTCCACCAGAAACGTGGTACGTTCACGTTGCGGTGTAGTTTATGTCCCTAGTTTTCAGGCCTAGCTAGTAGCTCTAGACTTGGCACGATCCAGGCTCGTGGGATGGCGCGCGCAAATACTGGGATGACGAACAAAAGCGCTCTCCCTCTCTCTCTCTCGGGCTGCGTTTCTGCTCTCTGAACCTCGACGTCTTGTGTTATTGAGAGAGAGAAATTCAGAGTTTGAGACAGAGTAGATCGCAGCTAGAAAACCAACAATTGGTATACAAAGCTTTTGGTTATGACCTGGGGCGTTTGGCGGCAGTGATTGGAGGAGTTTTGGCGGCGGCGATGGGGTTGGGGGATAGGTCTCCTAAGAAGAGCGACAGGAAGAGTAGTAGCAGCGGTGGCGGAAAGTACACGCCGCCGGCGGCCAAGAGGTCAAGCACAAGAGGCGATGAAGGCGCCGTGGTGCTGGCTGCTCCGTCGAGAGCCACCAATATTCACATGCAGTGTCCGATGCTGACAGACACGAACTACTCGTTGTGGACCGTGAAGATGAAGGTGTTGATGAAGGCGCTGCGCGTCTGGTCGGCTATCCATGGCTCCGACGAGTTTGACCAGGCGGCGGACGAAGGAGTGTTCGCCGCGCTCTCACAATCTGTTCCAGATCATGTGATGATGCAGGTTACAGATTGCGGCATCGCGCAGGAGGCATGGGAGCTGATCCGGTGCTCGCGTGTTGGTGAGGACCGCGTCAAGAAGGCGCGAGCACAGCAACTGAAGAGGCAGTTCGTTCGCCTGACCAGGAAACTCACCACATTGGTGAGCAAAATCAGCTCCCTCAGCGTCACCCTTGTGGAGGAGGCCATGGTGGAGCGTCTGTTCAGCGCCGTGCCAGACCGCTTGGCCGACATCATCAACACCATTGAGCGATGGGGCGACGTCACAACGATGACAGTGCAAGAGGCTATTGGGCGCCTCACGGCGTTTGAGGAAAACCAGCATGGGCACCACCAGAGCCGTGGCGATAACAACGAGCAGCTGATGCTCATGACCCAGGCATTGGTATCCCTGATGAAGGGGAAGAAAATCGTCGACAACAACAGAGCATCTGGCTCTGGTGCGAAGAAAGGAGGCGGTCAGAGCGGCGGGCAGGTGGTGATCACAGTGAGAACAATGGAAAGGGCAAACAGAAAATGCATCGTAAGTTTGACATATCAAAAGTAAAATGTTTTAACAGTGATGTGAATGGGCACTTTGCCTGTGACTGTCCGGAGCCGAAGCGCGCACGCAAACCTGGCGCAAAAGTAAACTGACGAAGATCCAGCTTTGCTCATGACCGAGGTGTGTGAGCTTGTTGAGAACACTGAAATCACTGTTGGAGACAAGGTCATGTTGCAAGAAGAAAAAGTCATGCCGAAACTGACAGGGTCATCAGACAAGTCTTGATATATTGACACTAGAGCAAGCAACCATATGACCGGTTGTCTGGATAAGTTCGCCGAGCTGGATTGAAAGATCACCGGTTCAGTTCGATTCCGAGATGGATCAGTTCTGGGCATTGAGGGACGCGGCTCAGTTCTCTTTGTTGCACACAGCGGTGAGCACCGGCTGTTAACTGAAGTTTATTTCACCCCGAAGCTAAAAAGTAATATAATCAGTCTAGAGCAGAACGATGAATGTGGTTGCAAGTACTCCGTCGATGAAGGGTTGATGACTGTGTTGGATAAACAGAGAAAGGTGCTTGCAAAAGTTAGGAGAACACCAAACAGGCTCTACATTCTGAATATATATTGAGCAGTCTGATCCAGTTTGTCTACTGTCGAAAACTTCAAAGCTTTCCTGGCTGTGGCATGCATGCTATAAGCTTTCATGCTTTGAGACTGCTAGCAAAGGAGGCCATGGTGCGTGGCTCGTTTGTGTGAAAGTTGTCTGGTTGCAAAGCAAAGACGAACGTTGTTTTCAGCCGAAGCATCCTACAGAGCAGATCGAGCGCTGCAGCTACTGCATGGTGATATTTGTGGTCCCATCTCGCCTCCAACCTTTGCAGCAAAGAATTACTTCCTACTGCTAGTTGATGATCACACGAGGTACATATGGGTGGTGCTAATAAAGAGCAAAGATAAAAATTCAAAAAAAATAAAGAGCAAAGATGAGGCACCTTTGTGGTCTCATCTTTGCACTTGAAGCAAAGATGAGGCAGTTCCATCCGGGACGGGATGCAGTTCATCTCCCGGTTCATGTCCTCGAAGCTAAGCACCAAGCCGAAGAGCATGAAGCAGCTGCTAGACTACCTTGTTTTGCTAAACTACCGCGGCGAGGTAGGGTATGCATATTGAGTCGACTGATCATTCCATCCAGCAAAGCTCGGTGATAGATAGGCAGCTGACCGGAATGAACTCAGTCTTTCCTCGCTGTCATGCAGAAACTGATGATCAGTGACACCCTCTACACCGCCGAGAAGCTTCGGACAGTGTTGCTCCTCGCAGAGGTCTTTGTCGTCGGCCTAGAGAGGAGCACACCGCAGTAGCAGTTTGAGCAAAAGTAAATGACAGATCATTTTGTAATCAGACAACTACAAATATCTACTCCCTCCGTTCCTAAATATTTGTCTTTTTAGAAATTTCAAATGGACTACCACATACGGATATATGTAGACATATTTGTCTTTCTAGAGATTTCAACAAATGACTACATACGGAGCAAAATGAGTGAATCTACATTTTAAATATGTCTACAATACATACATCCGTATGATGTATTGTAGTCCATTTGAAATGTCTATAAAGACAAATATTTAGGAGCAGAGGGAGTAGATGATATGTTTGCCAGCCATTACAGGTTTCAGTAGTGGGGATTGGGTTGGGTGACACTGCGGAATGCAGGGAAACACTCAACTGCCTCTCCGACGTGCTCCAGGCGCTGGATCCGATCAACATGGAGAAGTTCTTCAGCAGGTTGCGGTTTCATGATTTTTCTGCCATGATTCTCGACATATTGGAGGGAAAACCAGACTTGGTCATTGGCAATTACACTGATGGCAATTTAGCAGGATCCCTCTTATCAAGCAACCTAGGAGTCACCCAGGTGAAAATGAGCTATCAAAATGATGAATCCTGAAAACTGTCTTCTGTCAGCAACCAAACCTGACATCACATTACGAAAACATTTATCGACCAACAGAGAATGATTGTGCATGTTCTTGAGAGATAAAGTACAAGGACTGTGATGTCAAGTGAAGAGAAATGGACCAGAATATCATTTTTCCTGCCAATTTACTGCTGACATGATCGCCGTGAACACTAGAGACTTCATCAACACTAGCACCTACCGAGAAATAGCCGGAAGGTCAGCCACTCTGTAAACAAAAAACATTATCTCAGCAATGGCATGTAACCGTTCCCAGGAACCAGGATTCCCTGAGAGAATGCAGCAAAGACAAACCTAGCCAATATGAGAGCCACTACCCCTTCACAATGCCAGGGACGTGTCCCTACACCACAAGCGTCAACGATTTCGACCCCAAGTTCAACATTGCCGCTCCTGGTGCTGATCAATCCGGTTACTTTCCCTTCACACAAAAGCACACACACAAATCGAGGAGCTACTCTACAGCAAGGAGGACAATGATGAGCTCTTGTAAGTACATATCCTTTTTTTCTAAAAACACTGAACTATGATACGATTACTATGATTCTATTGAATCAGAGGGTACCTAGGGGACAAAAGCGAGCCAATCATCTTCTTGATGGAAGGCCTGACAAGGTGAAGAACATCACCGGTCTGGTCGAATGGTATGGTGAGAACAAAAGGCTTAAGAAATCTCCTCAACCTAGTCATTGTCAGGGGCTCCTGGAGCCTTCAGTCAAACGACAGAGAAGAGATCGAGGAGATTAACTAGGTGCACAGCTTGATAGACAAGTACCAGCTCAAGCCTCAAGGGACAGATTTGCTGGATCAAAGCATAGACCGACCGTGTGCTCACGGTGAGCTATACTGTTACATGTGTTCAGGATTCACAGATGGTACTTGAGCAAACATAGACCAGCATAGTACGGTACACAAGACAGCCGCTGGCAGATCATTACTACTCTCTTCACATAATTATTACAATGACGAGTCAACACGCTAACATAAGAGCATCACAGGCTTCAGTAGTAGAACATGGCGTTCTTCACACCGCATGATGCCGACCATAGAGCCGCTGTCGGATGTCATGAACTGAAGATAAGAATCATCCAAGGGCACACGTTGAAGGAGTGGTTGGCCGTTAATTTTGGCGTGCCAAAACGTCATATGTTCCTTTAGCGTTGTAGCTGTCATTTTCTTGTCGTTTACTCCTTTCTTTTTGTTGGTCGGCATCACTCGCTCTGGTGTAAAGTTGAGCTTGTAACCCAAATGGTATTATCTACCAAATACCTAATACAAGAACCCTAGACGCCACCGCCAGTTGGCTCGGCCTAGCTCATCCCCATCTCGGTTTCTCCCTATTTTCTCTGAAATTCTCGCCTGCTCTTCAAACTATTGACCAATTGGAATTTCTTAGTATAGGTTGTGACAAAGTGGTAACAGAGTGTTGGTTCTAGCCTTAGTTCGATCTCTTGGAATAAACCTGGCAAGGGTTTGAAGAGTTCTTCCTCTATGAAATTCTGCAGCCGATCTGCACAAGTCCTGGACTAGGGTACGGTGGAGGCGTGGGTGCTCGATTTGGTTGGTTTGGTTGGGGAAACACACTATTTTCCTAGTAAAATCCCGGATCTGCAAGATCCTGACCCGTGAGGAGATGGGTAGAACAAACAAGCAATCCACCGACGATGCTGAAGAGGAGATGGCCTACATCACTAGAGAGGAGTTTGAACACAGGAAGAGCTTCAACAGAAGTTGGGCAATTTTGCCAGGGGCAGATGGAGTTGGCCAAGTCATAAGTGAGTACTAGAGGATATTTTAACAAGATAGAGCCAGACACCAACTCCAAGTTGGACAAGATGGCACAAATGCTAGCTGCTCTGATAGGAGGAGGAGAAGGTCAAGTATACAACGGAATTTCACTCCTAGTGGTGCTGCTAGTTTACCTTTGATTACTAACATGCCTGAGATTACCTTTGGAGTTAGTGTAGGAAATCAGACAGTGGGACTCATGGGAACTAGTGGGATCTTGGGCTTCATTTATACCGCTGTTGTAAGAAAAAACACCTGCCATGTCATGTTACAAAACCTTGAGCCACCTCTACTGAGGACCCCTATGACGAGCAGAGAATTTATGAGGAGTAAGGCCTAGAGTTCATAGTAGGAAATGCCAAACAAGAGTACATCCAGGCAGCTCTGTTTCAAGAGCAGCAGCAAGCAGCTCAACTGAGGGAATAAAATCACAAATGCTAGCTGATCAACTTAGGAAGTACCTGCAAGCTAATCACTGTAGGGAGAATTTGCAAGTAGCTCGGCCTAGAGAAGGACCTGGAAATAATAGGAATATGCATGGAATGGGCTACTACCAAGGCCCAAGGGGTTGAACCTAGTAGGAGAGACAGGGGAGAGTCGGAAGATGAACAAAACCCTCTGCACAGGAGATTTGCAAAAGGGCCCAGGATGGGCTTCCCTGAATTTGATGGGGAATATACAGAAGGATAGAAAAGAAGGCCAACAAATATTTTAAACTAGCCAAAACACCTGAAGATCAAAAAGTGGAAGTGGCCACTCTGTATTTCACTAGCAGAGCAGACACCTGGTTAGAAAGCTCTGGTATAGAAATTGAGATACCTTGGGTAAGTTTCTGCAGGAAGTTAAAAGAAGAGGTTTGAAGGAAAATCTGTATATGATGTGTGTTCCACAAAATTCAACAAGTTACTAAAGTGGATGAGTACATTGATGAATTTGAGGGAACTGTGAGAGGGGTGAGAAATGACAACCCTGACTTAACTGAAGTTTATTTTGTGAGGAGTTTTGTGTTTGGGCTCAAGGACTATGCTCATAATTTGACACAAGTTCAGAAACCTGACAATTTACATGAGGCATATTGGTTAGCCAGGAGATTTGAACAATGCTACCCTTTCAAGAAGAACAGACAATTTCTTTTTAACATTAGTAAGGACATGATACAGTAATCCCTCAGGATCCAGTTCCCAGTTCAAGTTACTTATCACCTCACCTTGTATGGTCTTTGTGAATAATTAATAATATGACTGCATGCGGCGTTCAGATGCAGAGGCCGGTGGTACATCCTCCTTTTCCAAAAAAAGTTCAAGTTACTGCCCTACAAACCTGTTAAAGCACCTCTAACTATCACTGAGAACAAGGCAGTTAGTGCAGTCACTAATGAGAAAAGTGATAAATGTTGCAAGTGCAACGAGAAGTGGGTCCCAGGCCACAGGTTCCATTGTAAAATGAACAAGCAAATCAAAGAAATGATAACCATGAAGAGGAAGAAGAGAATGAGGATTCAGATGAGAAGCAGATAGCACCCTCTGATTAGTTTATGCATTGGGGCTTCTCACTGGTTGATTTTTTTAAGGATATAAGTAGCTCCCTGCATTTTTGTGATGCAATGAATTCTCTATGATGCTCACAAGGAATAACTAAATAATGAGCAGTGTACCTAGTCATGTCACCACTCACCACTGACCGGTCCTTTGTATGGATCTTGCCAGACCTTGTACAAATCTTGTATCAGCTCTTGCGGCGCCTGAGCAGAAACTATAACCCCACATACCTTGTAACCTCAGGCCAATCTTGGGAGGCTACAACCTACAAGACACCACCATGCCGTGACTCATTAGCATAGTACCAAAAACCTCTTGCCAAGAAAAAAATTCAAGACTCAAAAACAAGTGGCGGGTAATATTAATATTTTACTTACATCAGCGAAGGACTGTTGTCCTCGCGAGGATGAGTATGGGTCACATCAGCACCAAGTATAATTGTAGGCATGCATCCACTTCCACCAGTAGTGTTCCTCCCCCACCTTACAGAATTAAGCGAAAACAAGTTCACGAACATGAAACGAAAATGATGTTGTAAGGAAAAGCAGCACCATGCACACTTAACCTTGATATTTATCTTCAGTGCAATATTGCATGAATATGCTTGTTCAATTTTAACACCTGCTTCGTACAATAGCATTATTTCACACACACGCGAACATCATGTGCACAACAATAGTGTGAATCCAACAATACAAAAGAGAAGACTGCATTTCCAGAAATAGAAGAGACACTAGATCCAGACTTGGACATCCCAACACTAAACACGCTCATCAACAGAAACACTAAGTTCAGCAGTTATGCTTGAGAGATAGACAAAAGGACCATTTCAACTACATCTCAAGTTCAGCAGTTACATCTCAAAACTCACTTCGGCATTCACATGTTTTTGTTGAACAAAAGCCATAAGGGCACAAACAAAATGATGCACTAGCTAAATATCAGAAGCTACCAAGGCGCACTAGCAAAACGGGGCACAAGAAGACCTACAACTATTCAAAGAACGACTCCTGATGTTCAGGCGTCTCCTCCATGTTCATCTCCCATTTGCTACGGGGAGCCATTCTAGCGTACACTGTACACCCGAACTTGATCCACCTGTAGAAGTCCTCCTCGAGGTCCTTCTAGAGTTGCCTCTTGGCAGCCCTCTCCATGGCATGGGCATCCTCAAAGGCATGGGTCTCGATGATCTTCTCCATGGCACGGGCATCCTCAAAGGCCTGGTATCGATGATCTTCTCCACAAACCTTGGGTGAAACTCCAGAACCTTCAGGATCTTCTCTGCGGTGGCTTCCTGCACATCATGTGCAAGTCTCTTGGCTTGATGGCTATGGATCACCTGCCTAGCTATGCAGCTCTGGAATGCAGTAAAGGATAAAGTGAAACATTGAGAAGGGAAATAACATAAGCAAGAACAAAAATGAGGAATGACAGAGTAGTACCTCTCACCACAGGTCCTACAGTGTTGTGCATCACCCTGTTAGGGAAGCGCTTGGCAATTCCAAATTTCCTTTGCTCCATTGGCTCTAAGCTGTCGGACCTGAACAAAGGCAGCTATGAGATCAAACAGTCTAACAAATCATTAAACAATGAGCTTGCACGAGGACAAAGTAACTAGTGCATACCCGAGAGTGAAGTTGTAGGAAGATTCTGACTGTTGCGCTTCAATAAAAGCGCAGACTGCAGCAGCGTAGGTTGCCACCTGCTCTAGGTCCTCTTCACTCAAGGCAACACATCACTTGGCACAGAGTATTTCTATGGCAGCGAGCTTGTCACCGTGGGCGAGGTCACCTCGGAGGGATTTTTCCATGGCTAGAATTTCAACATGCATATCCACTTCGAGACAGGCGACCTCTTGCTGGAACGCGGCTTGAAATGCCTGAGCGTGGCACTTGTTGTAGCCCCCGTTGTAGAGCTCCAGCCTCTGCATCGCGCTAGTGAGCTTGTCCGAGTCAAGGCTCAAGCCCCAGAAGGCCGTGTAGAAGGCAGTGGCCGCTTCCTCCAAGGCCCGAGTATCCTTGACGACGACGCCCTCCAGCTTCTTGAACTCGTCCATGTCGTAGTAGACGAAAAGGCCAAGCTTCAAATCATTATGGATGTAGATGTAGACCTTGGTGGGGTAGCTGTCACCAGCGTTCTTGGCCTTGGCGTCGCCGTCAGAGAGGATGGCGCAGAGGCCAGCTGAGGCGGCAAGAAGGGCTTCTGCCTCAGCTAGAGAGATATCGCTCATGGCCATGACACCTGTAGGCAGCTCGCCCTTGGCGTCCTCTTCCTTCTTGGAATGTCATATCCAGTCAGCACATTTCGTTGCTAATAACTTATTTATACCAAACATTTGTACTTATTTATAACTCACTTTGTGCATATGATCTTAACTACTCCCTCCGTCCCATAATATAAGAACATTTTTTACACTACACTAATGTCAAAAACGTTCTTATATTATGGGACGAAGGGAGTAGTACATTTTTGCTATTACATTACCAGAACTAACCACACAACAAAGTAGCTAAATTTTAATACATAATAGGTTTTTCTATATAATTTTAACGTCAATCTTGCATAATACACTTGTACTAAAATTAAAACATATTACAGACAAAGTGATGTTGGTTGTTTCATTTTTGAGACATCGTCTCTTAATTTTTTTGGTTAAACAACGTTTAGACTAGGTTAGAAAACAAATATCATATCTTCACACATAAATTTCTTCCACTTAGATCAAGTATATGTTTGTGTTTATTTAATGTCCTTAAATATCATGGCAAAGAGTGCTAAAGTTGGCATAGGTTTCTAGAGTGGGATTTTAGGTGGAAGTAAACAGAAGGGGTAATTATCAATACACTAAGAAAAAAATGCTACAGTAAAATTTCCATGAGGATTGTTCTCGGATCATTGCCATTGTACCAGTAGAGAAATGCTTATAGGCAATCGACATTAGTAGCATACCACCAAGGAGGCACGACGTGCCAACACTTTCCTACGCCAATAATAAGTATACTATTGTTGGTGTTCATTCCAAAAGTCATGCCACTAGTAATTTTGACCTGTCCGATCCGACATAAGTTACTAGCGGCATGTGATCAGAGGGACACACCACTACTATTTGGGTTCCTAATGGCGTACCATACACTGGTAGGAAAAACTGTGGTAGCGGAGTTTGAGAGACATTGTTACCGGCGCGGAGGCGAGACACCGGTAGTATGACATCAGTGATAAGCCAGTATCACCGGCATAGGTTCCCAACGCCGCAAATAGTAGATTGATAGTGGCATTGGCTCGGGACGTTGGTAATGTGTAAGGTACTCTGGCGTCTAATCTTATGTACGGCGCTACTTAATTATTGATGTATGGCCTCTCTTGTCCTATCAGCGCCATTGATAAGTATTTGTGAATAAAAATATATTTATATTTACCATTTATAGTATAGTATAGATCAAACTGTCAAACATGTAGATAGTTGTTGTGTGCTACAATTGTTCATAGTGGAGAGCACTTGAATTTTTGTCCTCTCCACTATAAATATTACACTTAGCAAATAGTGAATGTATGTTTCATGCAATAAAAATAGTGAATGTATGCTCACACGTATGTAGTTTTTTCATTCAGCTATTCGTCGGTGCTCCACATTTTTTCGCTCATAATCAGTGTCCTTGTTGCCCTGTTGTGCCATTTCACTACAAGAACTTGAATATTTATTGTCTCTATTGAAAAAAGTGTTGCTTTAGATTGAAATTATGTCATGCGAAATGAGACCATTTCATTTGTGTACAAGTGACGCTCTTAAATATAAATCTCTTTAACTAGTTTGCACAAAACTCCATTCAAACACTAATTGAAACCACTCGATTTGAACACATTTTGAAACAAAAGTAGTACATAATGCATTGCATAACATAAGTTTGAACTACTTGATTTCAAAGTACTCGATATAACTACTTCTAGCATACTAAGAATAACTAACTAATCTTCCTCAACCTCGAGCTTGTCCCAGTCCACACCGTCGTCGTCGGAGCCTTCGTCGCCATTGTTGTCTTCGCCGAAGCCAGGGTTGGTAGAAGGGCCGGCCCCATCATGTTTCTTGCAGATGTCGTACACCTGGAGATCCTCGACAACAAGCTCCGGGTGATTTGCTCGGAGCTCGGCCATGTAGGACTCGTCATACCACTTGGTCCCGATCTGCTAGAAGGCTAGCCGATTGTCCCTCACCTCGCGGCGGGAGACAACACGGGGGTTCAACGCCGACTAGCTCTGGGACATCACGGTTGTCGAAGGGAAAATTAATATTCGCCTGGCAGTCGTAGAGGCCGACCGCGTTTATGTTGTACGCCCGAGTTGCTAGCTGCGGCGACGAGAATGACCTGAGCCAGTACCGTTTTCCCGTGTTGCAGTCTCTAATCTCAAAGAACCACACCCCCGACTTGCGCTGCCACACGCCGTCAAACTTCCGCTTTGGCGGCAGCGGTGGAAGGTTGGAGACGGATCTGGGTTATCGATTCCGCGGTGGCGAACCAATGCGGCTAGATCCAGCCAATTCGAAAGATCGGGGCGAGGTAGCGAGGTGGATTGGGGACGTAGAAGGGTGGATTTGTTAGTGCGGGCGGGTTTGTCAAGGGAGTCTGCGGGGTGGATTGAGGGATCCGGCCGCACATATATAAGCGTCGGTGGCCTAAATTTCGATGGGATTCACATTTACCTTGACCAACATCGTTGTTGCTGATGCTCTACCCTTTGTCTAAACCAAGATATTCACTCCGATATTGCCACTAATGACTAATGAATGCATAGGATTCTACAAATCCTCTCTTTATTATGTTTCCACAAGAAATGGGCTAAATGTGGATGAAATCAAGTTAGAACATGGAAGGGAGTGAAGGAGGAGCTAGAAGAAATCAGGAGGAGGCGCACCAGAAGCCACAAAGCAAAAGACGATGTTTCATGCAGCCGCGGCCACTCGCATGAGCGGTCGTATGGCATGGAAACTAAGGCCTCACGTCCACTCTAACTACTTCTGTAAAGGGGTCGAGGCCGAAATGTGAACAGAACATCCGCGAGTGAAGCCATAATAGATTCATCCTCATCCATCTCCATCAACCCTAGCCGCTGCCATTTCCATCTCCATAGCCGCCATCACCACCATAATTCCTCTTCCACTAGACCATACTTGTAATTGTGCATCACACACGGCAATCGTTGTAAGACATATTATCAATCAATCATTCTCCATGATGTGTTCCTCAATGTGTTGTTCGTGTGATCCGATCTCCATATGTGAGTCGTTCGGTAAGGTATGGGTTGGGGCAAGAGCCTTCCAACCCTCTATATTTGTTGTGGGGATCAATGGAACTTCTTTGAATTAACGTCTCGTATGGGTAAAATAAAATTGTTTCGTTGATGTCTCTTGTCTTGTATGCGTTCTTCATCCCTGCAGGTACTCGGGATCATGAAGAGCGAGCCACAGAGAGACTAAGGGCAGGGAGTTCGTGAAGTGTTATTATGAACACCGGTAACAAAAGGGTTTTGTACGATAATATGGATCCTATCTCTGAGGATTCAAGAGGTGTAGTCATTAAACGTCCATAGCTCTTGTCTGATTATTGCAATCTTAATCATCGAGGCAACCTGTGAGATGGATAGGGCCTTCAGTTGGATAACTGACATGCCTGCAACAAGAATACGCTTGCCTAGCACTCGGCCTGGATGGAGATACTGGACGAATATCACATCGTGTACGCGGCAAAGGAGGCGTACACGAGCTACGAGATGTACAGGCGGATCATTGACATGAGGAAGTGCCTCCTTCCCCAAGAAGACGAGGGATCCAGCCAGAAGCAGAGAAATGGCAAGCGTCACAACAAGAAGAAGATGAATTGATGATCGTTTCTTCTAGTATATTATGCATGTAATTGTTTACTTAGGTCTGCAAATGTTATTTGTAGTCAGTTATGTAATTAGATGTTTATTTTGGTTATGTAATCATATTTTTATAAGTATATATGTTGTTGTTTAGTAGATAGAGCATAGATGTCGTGCAGACTTAGCAAATCACATCGCATATGGATTAAACTATGGAACCCGTCAGTGATTATTTCATTAATCGCTAGTAATTATTACCAGCAAGTGTTTGCGCACAACACACAGCTTATTAGCAGAAATCATCTGTGTTATTATCAGTCTTCTCACACAATTCTGATTACTGAACTATTTGTGGGTATCACACACATCTGGTTAAGCGAACTGTTTGTGTTTTTATAGATCATCACAAACAGTTCGTCTGAGTGACCTGTATGCCGTCTGTCACACACTTCTTGTCCTTGGTAATCATTTGTGTTATTTTGCCTCATCATAAATAGTTCATCTGAGTGATGACCTGTATGCCGTCTATTGCACACAGATCTGGGTAACCATTTGTGTTTTTTGGCTCGTCGCAAACAGTTTGTATGGATCAATTGTATGCCACAATTCGCAAACACAACTCTAATCTGAACCGTACTTGTTGGATCAGCAATCACACATGGTTCATTTTATTGGCGACGATTTTACTATAGTACCGTTTGCGATCGATGCATCGCACACAGGTTGGTCGATTGGTCTCCTATACATGTGTCGTCTTAGGACCTTCCTGCAGTAGCGCAATGAAAAGGGCTTACCCATCTACTACTAGATCGGGAGCGCGCCTTGGCGCGAGGGTGCCGGTCCTAACGTTGTGGTCAAGTAGTTAATGCTCAAGTTAGTAGGAATTCAGCTTTAACATATGCATTCAAACATGATCACAAAATAAAAGAAGAAAAAATCACATGTGATACAAGGAAGACATTATGTAGTTCAACATCGACATGTGAGATTATTAGGCAGAATTGAGTAGTCGCTTGATTTCGAATGGGGAGATGTTCAATTCACCTGCATAGACACATTCATGTCTTAAGAAGTTGAAACTACCCAACTGTGGCCCTATATGTTTATCAAAAAAATAATCTTTGCTTATATATGTTTAGTCAAATGTTTGAAAAGGATTTCTAAATGCAAGCAATGGAGATTAGGGTGTTATCACTTGTCAAGGTCCTGTCACATAGACATGGTTCACTACATGTGATCTAAACCTTCCATTACTTTGTACCGCGGTGTTTTCCATAAAATTTGATCATACCAAAATAGGCAACAAATGTCATACATGACAGAGCAGTTATAATATCCGCACAGTGTGCCTGGCTCATTGCGTTGTCCCAGCATTTAATCAAAGTGTTTAGTACTCCCAAAGGGAATTAGACAGATTGGTCAGGATGGATTATCTCACTACATCAAGGATGTACCATAAAAAGGCAGGATAACCAAGTCCAGTACATACAATTTTGTCAAAGTTATATATGCCAAAGGCCAAAGCAATTAGATATACCAAAAGAAAGGTGTCGGTGTCAAAACCGGCGGATCTCGGGTAGGGGGTCCCGAACTGTGCGTCTAGGCCGGATGGTAATAGGAGGCAAGGGAGACGAAGTTTTACCCAGGTTCGGGCCCTCTTGATGGAGGTAAAACCCTATGTCCTGCTTGATTAATATTGATGACATGGGTAGTACAAGAGTAGATCTACCACGAGATCGGAGAGACTAAACCCTAGAAGCTAGCCTATGGTATGATTGTTGTTCTATATGTTGTCCTACGGACTAAAATCCTCCGGTTTATATAGACACCGGAGAGGGTTAGGGTTACACAAAGTCTGTTACAATGGTAGGAGATCTACATATCAGTATCGCCAAGCTTGCCTTCCACGCCAAGGAAAGTCCCTTCCGGACACGGGACAACGTCTTCAATCTTGTATCTTCATAGTCCAGGAGTCCGGCTGAAGGTATAGTCCGGCCATCCGGACACCCCCTAATCCAGGACTCCCTCAGTAGCCCCTGAACCAGGCTTCAATGACGACGAGTCCGGCGCGCAGATTGTCTTCGGCATTGCAAGGCGGGTTCCTCCTCCAAGTAGTTCATAGAAGATTTTGAACACAAAGATAGTGTTCGGCTCTGCAAAATAAGTTTCCACATATTGCCATAGAGAGAATAATATTGACACAAATCTAATCGGCTGACGTATTCCGTAGTGTGACGCACCACGGCCAAGCCTTTATTCGAATCGTTTTATTATCCCACCTCAGCGTGTCATGCGAGGCGGTTTCCTTGGCACGTCTCGTCGAAGCAGAGATCGTGTCCCCTTATTCCGGGATTCTCATCAATACGGGCGTGGGTAACCCAACCGCGCCATTGATTACGGCGCTTGGAGATAAGCGAGTTTTACCAGGCTGGTGGGGACACGTAGTTGCGTCCACCCATATAAGGGGATAAGGATCCACCTTTTCACCTACGCCTTCTTCCTCCTTTGCCTATCCATTTTCGCACACTCGAGCTCCAGCGCCCAAGTCCACACTCCCCACCTCAACCTTTTCCAGCCATGTCCGGAGCGGGAGGCAAGTGGATGGTCTCCTCTGTCATGGAGGGAGACATCAAAAAACTGAGGAAGGTCGGATACTTGTCTAACGACATTGCGTACCGGCTTCCTGGAGAGGGGCAGCTCCTCCCCACCCCAAGGCCCCATGAGAGGGTAGTGTTCCTTCCCCACTTCCTCCGCGGACTGGGCTTTCGTATCCACCCATTCGTCCCGGGACTCATGTTCTACTACGGCCTGGATTTCCATGATCTGGCCCCGAACTTCATCCTCAACATCTCGGCGTTTATCGTCGTGTGCGAGTCTTTCCTCCGCATCCTCCCCCATTTCGGCCTATGGCTCAAGACTTTCAATGTCAAGCCAAAGGTGGTGCGCGGCAACCAGGCGGAGTGCGGAGGCGCCATGGTGGGCAAGATGCCCAACGTATTATGGCTCGAGGGCTCCTTTGTGGAGACCCTGAAGGGGTGGCAATCGGGGTGGTTTTACATCACCGAGCCGTGCGACCTTGAGTGGGTCGCAGCCCCTGAGTTCCGGTCCGGACCCCCAACGCGGCTCACGTCCTGGAAAGAGACAGGCCTGTCGTGGGGCAGCAAAGAAGAGGTGACTGGACTGTAAACATGCATCTAAACCTTGGTGAACAAGCAGCTCAAGCTTGTCAACGTAGTCCAGGTTATGTTCATCCGCCGGATCCTCCGGTGTCAACAACGGGCCTTCAATCTGTGGGAGTTCAACCCGGCGCAGCACCGAACTCTGAGCAGGCTCTTCGACACGATGTACGAATATGCCTGGAAGGTGCTTTTCAAGGGCGCCGAGGCTCCCACATTCTCTACCGAGGATCGCGGATTCAGCGTGCAGCGTCATGCTAGCGCGGTAAGTTGTTTGTACCTTTTACAGGGTATTAGTTTTTCATAGTTTAACTCTATGCGGGATCTAAGCTCCCTTACCTTTGACAGGATTGGCAGGCGAAGTCTGGATAGATCGACTGTCCGGCTCCTTTGCCCGAAGACCCAGCCGATGCCCGCTTGGCGAAGCTGCTGGTTCCGGCACCCTATGTGGTGCCGGAGAAGAAGGCCACGAATAAGGCCACGGGGACTCGAAAAAGTGCCCGGCGCCAGGAGGTGTCGAGTTCATCATCCGACGGCTCCAAGGCGCATTCCTCCCATGAAGACGAGGAGGAGGAAGAAGAGACCTCTCCCCCTCCAGTGGGGGGGAGAGAAGAAAAGGAAGGCCGCCCTCACTGGGAGGCCGAAGGGTCCAAGAAGGGGAAAACCCTTCCTCCGGACTACTCCACCGATGTCGACGACGGCGGAGAGGAGTGGCCGCTCAGGGCCAAGCCCCTGGCGAAATCGTAAGTATCCGGATACCAGAGTAATTCATAGTATTCCTTTGCACAACTTTCCCTTATGTCGAATATGATTATGCAGCCCACCCAAAGACCGGCTCGACGCGTCGTCGAGCGGTTCACTGGACTCGTCGGATGTGAATTCGCTTCCGACGGCTACCTCCCCCCGCCCTACGGACGACGCCGAAGTGTTGTCCCAACAGGTTCCAAGCCAGGAGGAGGTGGTCCTGGAGGCGCCACAAGGCGACCTCCCGGACTCCAGGAGTAAAGGGGATAAAACCCCCCAGGGCTCCAAGTCCGGCCCTAGGCCGGACACCGCTCCGGAACCTTCAAAGGTTCCAGAGTCTGGCGGGCGACCTCCTTCCAAGAGGAGCAAGCCCACCGTGCCGGTGACCTCCGTCCAACCGGAGGCGCCGGACAATCTGTTGGAGGTGCTCAAAGGCGCCTCCATTGACGAGGAGCACCGCACCATTATGAGTGCGGTGGTCCAGAAGGTTCAGTCCGCCAAGAGCGGACTGACTGAAGCTTGTGCTAGCCTTTTAACAGGCTTTGAGGTAAGTAAAGAATGTGTAAATAATATTACCGCATAGACAGTAGCCCCGGATGCTCTGTTTGGCATTCGGGAAGAAAAGCCGAATAGAGGATCAAATTAAATTCGCAGGAGTCTAACAAAAAGGAGTCAATATGCGTATGCAGGCTTCTTTGCTGGCGTCCGTCGCACTGACTGCGGAAGTGGACACGCTAAAGAAGAACCTCGAGCAGTCCAAGCAAGAGCTCGGGCGTGACAAGAGGCAGCTTGAGGATAAGGAAGGTAAGAAATACCTTGTTTAAAAATATATATAAAAAGTGCAATTGCAAAAAATGACAGGATTATCGTGGCTATTGTAGGGGCCACGTCTGAGGTGGCGACCCTTAAGCAAGCGCTGGTCGAGGCCGAGAAGAGAGCGGCCACGGAGCGCACCAAGCGGGAGAAGTATGAGGCCCAGGTTGGCAAGGTGCGGCAAGAGCTCCAGGCTCTCATGAAAAAACATGAGAGTTTGGAGCTTGACTGAAAGACGCGAGCGTCCGAGCTCGCGATGGCTATTGAAAATGCCAAGTCTGCCAAGGCCGAATCCCAGAAGACCCTCCAGGAGTTGGATGCGGTGAAAAAGATAGCGGCCGGTAAGGCATTCTTTATGCAAAGCAAACACATAAACATGAGTTACTTGTTACTTACCTGAATCCGGAGCTCTCCAAGAGCATTCGCAGATCTTCCCTGTAGTGTGTCCGATGCCGCCGCATTCTATCGAGCTGAGGAGGGCAGCTCGGCAGAGAAGGTGTTCTGGTCTCAGTATGCTGAGGCCGGACACCCCATGCCCCTGAGCGACCAGCTGAAGCAACTGGTCGAGCTCCACAAGGCGGCGAACAGGCCATGAAGGGCCTCATAGTTCGGCTGTGGCCTGGAGAGGCTCTGCCTGGGAGCTATTTTAGGCTGGTGCGGCGGCTGGTGGGGGCCTGTCCAAGGCTTGAAGTCATCAAGCGCTCCGTCTGCATTGAAGGTGCCCGTAGGGCCCTTGCCCGTGCTAAGGTGCACTGGGGCAAGCTGGATGCTGAGAAGCTTGTGAAGGACGGGCCACCGCCGGGGAAAGAGCATCGCAAGCCCAAGAATTATTATACGGATGTTCTGAAGGGTGCCCGCCTTATGGCGGATGAATGTTCCAGGGGTGTAATTTTTGAGTAAAACTCGCTCGTTTTGTCCTGTGCGCTGAAAACTTGTTCATATGCGCTAAGCAATGCTGTTGGAATTTAAAATATTACCTTCTGTGCGGCTGTTTATCAATTCTGAGAGATGGCGAGTCGTCGGTTTCTGCCCCCGTGCCGCTAGTGCTGGGGTGTTCGGGGATAAACCTGAGCGCTCTTTTTCCCATGTTTGGGTCCTTCGAGGGAGGCGCTCAGCATAACGAACAAGGCAATCAGACTATAATGCGTGAACACTCTCACTTAGCCATCGAATTCTATAATTTTAAATTTCGGCGAAGCCCCTGGTATTCGGAAGACCGAGTTCGAGGCGCTATCCACGCCTTGGCCGGACAGAGCCAACTCCTCGCTCTAAGCGGCATAAGTCTTTAGGGACTCGAAAAACCTCTCGAACAGCGACCAGCTCTCGCTTCATCATGACAGTCAGTTTTAGCTTTCTCTAGTGAGGTGCTCGACCCAGCTCAACTGGGGCACAATCGCAGTAGTTCTCCTAGTGCTACCTTAGCCGACATAGCGGAACATAAGGCACCAAAACATAGGAGCCGGGCAAACCCAACTATTGACCCAAGACATGATTCGGAGCCGATGCATATAATGCTATAAGTTCGGGGTACCGCACTTGTTAAAATGTTCAAACTTCTCACACCATATTGAGGGGTACTAAAGCCCCTGGCGTATTTTGGCCAGACCAAAGTGTACGGGTGCAACATGTCGTTAAGGAACATATATTTGTAAAAAAAGAGTAATGCATAAATAGACAAAAGCTATGCATTGTTTATTAAAAAGGGCTGCGATCAAAGCAGAACGATACAAATAATGCGATAAGCAAAAGGTTGGACTATTTAACATGTCCGTTCCAGGGGCAGGTTGCGGAATGGTATGCGAAACAGGTATACTGCTCGTGATAGAGACCACCTGGGAGTTCCGTAATGCAGCATGGCTTGTCTGCTTCCCTGGTTCTTGCATCGTTTGTGCGGCAATTAAACTGCCGAACAGGCCTTCCGAAGAATGGAGTCCTGAAAGTAAGAGAAAATTAAAAAATCGGCAGCCGCTGGTGCGGTTTAAGCCGTGTTTCGGGCATGCCGTGATGGTACCCCTCCCCCTGTACCCATGGTATTTCTAGAGCGTAGTTATGTACGCGAAGCACTGGCGTCGCATTTTTGCGAGGGCTGGGGTTGGGGCCGCATTGCTACGCCTGCTCGGAACGTGCCAGGCGGTCTTGTTGTAGGTTACTCCGGGCGCGCTTGACAGTGTCCGGACGTTTAATGGCCGGACTGGAGAACTGCTTGGCGAGGCTGCTTTGTACTTCCGCTGCAAGGGCCGTCGTGTGCTCCTCCGTTCGGAGGGAGTGTTTGGTGTTTCCATTGACCGTAATTACTCCTCGAGGGCCTGGCATCTTGAGCTTAAGGTATGCATAGTGCGGTACCGCATTGAACTTGGCGAATGCGGTTCGCCCGAGCAGTGCGTGATAGCCACTGCGGAATGGGACTATGTCGAAGATTAACTCCTCGCTTCGAAAATTATCCGGAGATCTGAAGACCACTTCAAGTGTGACTGAGCCTGTACAGTTGGCCTCTACACCTGGTATTACGCCTTTAAAGGTCATTTTGGTGGGCCTAATCCTCGAGGGATCTATGCCCATTTTCCGCACTGTATCCTGGTAAAGCAGGTTCAGGCTGCTGCCGCCGTCCATAAGGACTCTAGTGAGATGAAATCCGTCAATAATTGGGTCTAGAACCAATACGGCGAATCCGCCATGACGGGTGCTAGTGGGATGGTCCCTTCGATCAAAGGTGATCGGGCAGGAGGACCATGGGTTGAACTTTGGGGCGACTGGCTCTACCGCGTATACGTCCCTTAACGCGCGCTTCCGCTCCCTCTTGGGGATGTGGGTTGCGTATATCATGTTCACCGTCCGCACTTGTGGGGGAAAACCCTTCTGTCCACTATTGTTCGGCGACCGGGGCTCTTTGTTGTCATCGCTATGCAGCCCCTTGTTGGTATTTTCGGCATTTAACTTGTCTGCCTGCTTGAACACCCAACAATCCATGTTGGTGTGATTGGCCGGCTTTTCGGGGGTGCCATGTATCTGGCACAAGCGGTCGAGTATTCGGTCCAAACTGGACGGGCCCCTAGGATTTCTTTTGAATGGCTTTTTCCGCTGACCGGATTTATAGCCTCTGAATCCGGCATTAACTGTTGTATCCTCAGCATAGTCGCTGTTAATGTGGCGCTTCTGCTTGTTGCGACGCGACCTGCCACTACTGTCCCTGGTATCCGAATTACCAGGGTTCTTGGTCATATTGTTGCTACGAGCAAGCCAGATGTCTTCTCCCGTGCAAAAGCGGGTCATGAGTGTCGTGAGTGCTGCCATAGATTTCGGCTTTTCCTGTCCAAGGTGCCAGGCAAGCCACTCGTCACGGATATTGTGCTTGAAGGCTGCTAGGGCCTCTGCGTCCGGACAGTCGACTATTTGATTTTTCTTTGTTAGGAACCGTGTCCAGAATTGCCTGGCCGATTCCTCTGGCTGCTGAATTACGTGGCTTAGGTCATCGGCGTCTGGTGGTCGCACATAAGTGCCCTGGAAATTGTCGAGGAATGCAGCTTCCAGGTCCTCCCAATAACTGATTGATCCTGCTGGCAAGCTGTTAAGCCAATGCCGAGCTGGTCCTTTAAGCTTGAGTGGGAGGTATTTGATGGCGTGGAGATCATCGCCGCGGGCCATGTGGATATGAAGGAGATAATCCTTGCTCCATACCGCAGGATCTGTTGTGCCATCATATGATTCGATGTTTACGGGTTTGAAACCCTCGGGGATTTGATGATCCATTACTTCGTCTGTGAAGCATAGTGGGTGTGTGGCGCCTCTGTACTGGGCTATATCACGACGTAGCTCCAATGAGCTTTGTCTACTGTGTTCGGCCCTACCGGATTTGTGTTCGGCGTGACGGTTACCGTCTCGAGTCGTGGGGCGCCCACGCGATCCGTAGATCGATCTTGTTTGCCTTGCCTTGTCCTCCAACATATCTTGCAGGTCTGGCGCATTTTCCCGTGCCTTGGTACGGGGTGCGGCTTGAGTGGAGGGCCGAGAGGCCTCTCTGTCGCGGCCATGAGGTGGTCGGTCGGTCGTATCAAGTGCTGGTGATGTAGGTTTAAGCGCTTCCTCCTCTAATCGGGGTAGCAACCTGCGCTTTGGGTAGCTCTTGGAGGGGCGTTCGAGTTTATGTTCTTCGGCCGCAAGGACTTCAGTCCATCTGTCGACTTGAAAATCTTGATCAGCTCTAAGCTGTTGCTGTTTTTTCTTGAGGCTTCTTGCCGTGGCCATAAACCTGCGTTGAAAACGCTCTTGCTCGACGGGATCCTCTGGCACGACGAATTCGTCGTCGTCGAGGCTTGCCTCGTCTTCGGAGGGAGGCATATAATTATCGTCCTCGACCTCTCTGTCTGCCGCTCTCTCATGAGGGCTGGCTTCTCCATCCTCCTGTGCTGAAACTTGCTGGAGGGGGTTTTCTTCGGCACTCTCCGGAGTATTATTATCTCCCGTGCTGGAATCACCGTATTTGCTTTGGCGGGATTTTGAGCGGTGCCACTGACGCCGGCGCTTAGGCTGTTTCTTGGAGGGGTCATCCTCCGCTGTTGCATCGCCATCTCCTTCTTTTGGGGTGTCCACCATGTATATGTCATATGACGAGGTGGCTTTCCAGAGCCCAATAGGCGCTGGTTCTTCATTGTCTCCTGCATCGGCGTCCATAACGTCGATGTCTTCGGAGTCGAAGTCGAGCATGTCGGTTAAATCGTCGACAGTGGCTACAAAGTGGGTGGTGGGTGGGCTTTGAATTTCTTCATCATCCATATCCCAACCTTGTTGACCATAGTCCGGCCAGAGCTCTCCTGATAAAGAGAGAGACTTTAGTGTCTTCAAAATATCGCCGAAAGGCGAGTGCTGAAAGATGCCCGCGGCAGTAAACTCCATGATCGGCGCCCAATCGGATTCGATCGGCAGGGGCGCAGAGGGTTTGGAGTCCGGAGAGGAGTCCGGCTCCTTGGAGTCACGAGTCTCGCGGAGTGCAGGGCTGGTGTTCGGCTCGATCGCCGTTGGGATTGCAGCCCCCAAGGCGGCGTCCAACCACCCATTCTCGATCGGCGCAGTTGGCTCTGAATTAAGGGTCGAAGCCGATGCGGGTGCGGCCTCCAGGGTACTGTTCGACGGCAGAGCTAGATCATGCTCGTCGTGACAGTGCGGCGCGCTCGGCAGTGGCTCGAATCCGTCGAAGATCAAGTCCCCGCGGATGTCAGCCGTGTAGTTTAAACTTCCAAATCTGACTTGACGGCCAGGAGCATAGCTTTCGATCTGCTCCAGATGGCCAAGTGAATTGGCCCGCAGTGCAAAGCTGCCGAAGACGAAGATCTGTCCGGGGAGGAAGGTCTCACCCTGGACTGCATCGCTATTGATGATCGTATGAGCCACCAAGCCTAACGGCGATGACAAAGAGGAACTCTCAATGAAAGCACCAATGTCGGTGTCAAAACCGGCGGATCTCGGGTAGGGGGTCCCGAACTGTGCGTCTAGGCCGGATGGTAACAGGAGGCAAGGGACGCGAAGTTTTACCCAGGTTCGGGCCCTCTTGATGGAGGTAAAACCCTACATCCTGCTTGATTAATATTGATGATATGGGTAGTACAAGAGTAGATCTACCACGAGATCGGAGAGGCTAAACCCTAGAAGCTAGCCTATGGTATGATTGTTGTTCTATATGTTGTCCTACGGACTAAAACCCTCCAGTTTATATAGACACCGGAGAGGGTTAGGGTTACACAAAGTCGGTTACAATGGTAGGAGATCTACATATCCGTATCGCCAAGTGTCGATGTCAAAACCGACGGATCTCGGGTAGGGGGTCCCGAACTGTGCGTCTAGGTCGGATGGTAACAGGAGGCAAGGAACACGATGTTTTACCCAGGTTCGGGCCCTCTTGATGGAGGTAAAACCCTACGTCCTGCTCGATTAATATTGATGATATGGGTAGTACAAGAGTAGATCTACCACGAGATCAAGGAGGCTAAACCCTAGAAGCTAGCCTATGGTATGATTGGTGTATGATGAAGTTGTCCTACGGACTAAAACCCTCCGGTTTATATAGACACCGGAGAGGGTTAGGGTTACACAAAGTCGGTTACAAGGTAGGAGATCTTGAATATCCGCATCGCCAAGCTTGCCTTCCACGCTAAGGAAAGTCCCATCCAGACATGGGACGAAGTCTTCAATCTTGTATCTTCATAGTCCTGGAGTCCGGCTGAAGGTATAGTCCGGCTACCCGAACACCCCCTAATCCAGGACTCCCTCAGTAGCCCCTGAACCAGGCTTCAATGACGACGAGTCCGGCGCGTAGATTGTCTTCGACATTGCAAGGCGGGTTCCTCCTCCAAATTCTTCATAAAAGTTTGTAAACACCAAGAGTAGTGTCCGGCTGTGCAAATAAGTTTCCACGTATTGCCACAGAGAGAATAATATTAACACAAATCTAATCTGCTGACGTATTCCGCAGCGTGGTATCACACTATGGCCAAGCCTTTATTCGAATCATTTTCACTTTTCCACCTCAGCGTGTTTTGCAAGGCGGTTTCCTTGGCATGTCTTGTCAAAGCAGAGATCGTGTCCCCCATTTACTGGATTCTCATCAATACGGACGTGGGTAACCCAACCGCACCATTTATCACGGCGCTTGGGAGGCAAGCGAGTTTTACTAGGCCGGTGGGGACGCATAGTCGCATCCGCCCATATAAGGGGATAAGGATCCACCTTTTTACCTATGTCTTCTTCCTCCTTTGCCTATCCATCTTCTGCGCACCCGAGCTCCAGCGCCCAAGCCCGCACTTCCTACCTCAACCTTCTCCAACAATGTCCGGAGCGGGAGGCAAGTGGATGGTCTCCTCCGTCATGGAGGGCCATGTCAAAAAGCTAAGGAAGGCCGGATACCTGTCCAAAGACATCGCGCACCGGCTTCCTGAGGAGGGACAGCTTCTCCCCACCCCAAGGCCCCATGAGAGGGTAGTATTTCTTCCCCACTTCCTCCGCGGACTGGGTTTTCCTCTCCACCCATTTCTCTGCGGGCTCATGTTCTACTATGGCTTAGATTTCCACGATCTGGCCCCGAACTTCATCCTCAATATCTCGGCGTTTATCGTCGTGTGCGAGGCTTTCCTCTGCATCCGCCCCCATTTCGGCCTCTGGCTCAGGAGCTTCAACATCAAGCCAAAGGTTGTGCGCGGCAACCAGGCGGAGTGTAGAGGTGCCATGGCGGGCAAAATAGCCAACGTCCTATGGCTCGAGGGCTCCTTTGTGGAGACCTTGAAGGGGTGGCAGTCAGGGTGGTTTTACATCACCAGCCACGTGATCCGAAGTGGATCGCAGCCCCTGAATTCCTATCCGGACCCCCTACGCGGCTCACGTCCTGGAAGGAGACGGGCTTGTCGTGGGGCGACGAAGAAGAGGTGACCGGACTACAAAAATGCATCCAGTCCCTGGTGAGAAAGCAGCTCAAGCTTGTCAACGTAGTCCAGGTCATGCTCGTCCGCCGGATCCTTCTGTGTCAAGAACGGGACTTCAATTTGTGGGAGTTCAACCCGGCGCAGCACCGAACTCTGAGCAGGCTCTTCGACACGACGTACGAAGATGTCTGGAGGGGGCTAACCAAAGGCGCCAAGGCTCCCACATCCACCTCCGAAGACCGCGGATTCAGCTCGCAGCGTCCTACTGGCGAGGTAAAATATTTTCATCTTTTACAGGATGTTAAGTTTTCTTCATAGTTTGACTCTATGCGGGATCTAAACTCCCTCACCTTTGACATGATTGGCGGGCGAAGTCCGGACTGATTAACTGTCCGACTCCCTTGCCCGAAGACCCAGCCCCTGCTCTCCTAGTGAAGCTGCTGGTTCTGGCACCTTATGTGGTGCCGGAGAAGAAGGCCGAGAAGAAGAAGGCCACGGAGACTCGAAAGAGTTCCCGGCATATGGTGGTGTCGGACTCGTCGTCCGACGAGTCCCAGACGCACTCCTCCCATGAAGACAAGGAGGAGGAAAGAAGAGGAAGGCCGCCCCAGCAGGGGAGGCCGAAGGGTCTAAGAAGAGGAAAACCCCTCCGCCGGACTACGCCCCCGACGCCGACGAGGACGATGAGGAGTGGCCGGACAAGGCCAAGCATCCGGTGAAATCCTAAGTGTTCGGATACCAGAGTAACTCATGATATTCCTTTTGTTGCACAGCTTTCCCTAATGTCGAATGTAATCATGCAGCCCGCCCAGGGACGGGCTCGACGAGTCGTCGAGCGGCTCCCTGGATTCATCGGACGTGAATTCAGTTCCGCCCGCTGCCTCCCCCTGTGCTGCGGATGACGCCGAGGTGGCGTCGCGACAAGCTTCGGGGCAAGAGGAGGTGGTCCAGGAGGAGCCACGAGGCGACCTCCCGGACTCCATGAGTAAAGGGGACCAGACCCCCCAGGGCTCCAAGTCCGGCTTTAAGCCGGACACCGCGCCGGAATCATCAATGGTTCCGGACCGCGGCAGGCGAACTCCTGCCAAGAGGAGCAAGCCTATTGAGCCAGCATCCTCCGTCCAACCGGAGGCGCCGGACAATCTACTGGAGGTGCTTAAGGGCGCCTCCATCGACGAGGAGCACCGTACCATCATGAGTACGGTGGTCCAGAAGGTTTGGTCCGCCAAAAGCGGACTGACTGAAGCTTGTGCTAGCCTTCTAACAGGCTTCGAGGTAAGTAAAAAATATGTAAAAATATTACCGCATAGACAGTAGCCCCTGATGCTCTGTTTGGCGTTCGGAAAGAAAAGCCGAATAGAGGATCTATTAAATATCACAGGAGTCTAACTAAAAAGGAGTCAATATACGTATGCAGACTTCGCTGCTGGCCACCGCCGCACTGACTGCGGAGGTGGGTGCCCTGAAGCAGGGCCTCGAGCAGACCGAGCAAGAGCTCAGCCTTGCCAAACGGCAGCTCGAGGAGAAAGAAGATAAGAGATACCTTATAGAAAAAATGCCTATAAGAAGACGCAATTACAAAAAATGACAGGAGTACACTGCTTATTGTAGGGGCCACAACTGAGGTGGCGACCCTCAAGCAGGCGCTGTCCGAGGCTGAGAAGAAAGCGGCCACGGAGCGCACCGAGCGGGAGAAATTTGAGGCGCAGGTCGGCGAGGTGCAGCAAGAGCTTCAGGCTCTCATGAAAAAACATGAGAGTTTGGAGCTCGACTCAAAGACGCGAGCGTCCGAGCTTGCTGTGGCCCTTAAAACTACCAAATCTGCCAAGGCCGAAGCCCAGAAGGCCCTCCAGGAATTGGATGCGGTGAAAAAGATAGCGGCGGGTAAGGCATTCTCTATGCAAAGCAGACATATAAAAGTAAACTACTTGTTACTTACCCGAATCCGGAGCTCTCCAGGGGCATTTGCAGATCTTCCCCGCAGCGTATCTGATGCCGCCGCATTCTACCGAGCCGAGGAAGGCAGCTCGACGGAGAAGGTGTTCTGGTCTCAGTATGCTGAGGCCGGACACCCTGTGCCCTTGAGCGACCAGCTGAAGCAGCTGGTCGAGCTCCACAAGGCGGCCGAAGAAGCCCTGAAGGGCTTCATAGTTCGGCTGTGGCCTGGAGAGGCCCTGCCTGGGAGCTACTTCGGACTGGTGCGGCAGCTGGTGGAGGCTTGTCCTAGGCTCGAGGTCATCAAGCGCTCCGTCTACATCGAAGGTGCCCATAGGGCCCTTGCCCGTGCAAAGGTGCACCGGGGTAAGCTGGACGGTGAGAAGCTTGTGAGGGACGGCCCGCCGCCGGGGAAGGAGCATCGCAAGCCCGAGAACTATTACAAGGATGTTCTAGCTGGTGCCCGCCTTATGGCGGATGAATGTACCAAGGATGTAATTTTTGAATGAACTCGCTCGTGTTATCCTGTGCGCTGAAAACTTGTTCATATGCGCTAAGGAATGCTTTTGAATTTAAAATATTACTTTCTGTGTGGCCGTTTATCAAAAAATTGAGAGATGGCCAGTCGTCGGCTTCTGCCCCCATGCCACTAGTGCTGGGGTGTTCGCGATAAACCTGAGCGCTCTTTTTCCCATGATTGGGTACGTCGAGGGAGGCGCTCAGCACAACGAACGAGGCAATCGGACTATAATGCTTGAACACTCTCACTTAGCCATAGAACTCTATAATTTTAAATTTCAGTGAAGCCCCTAGTATTCGGAAGACCGAGTTCGGGGCGCTATCCACGCCTTGGCCGGACAAAGCCGGTTCCTCGCTCGAACCGGCATAAGTCTTTAAGGACTCGAAAAACCTCTCGAACAGCGACCGGTCTCTCGCTTCATCATGACAGTCGGTTTTAGCTTTCTCTACTGAGGTGCTCAGCCCAGCTCAACTGGGGCACAATCGCAATAGTTCTCCTAGTGCTACCTTAGCCGATATAGCAGAACGTAAGGCACCAAAACATAGGAGCCGGGCAAACCCAACCATTGACCCAAATCATGATTCGGAGCCGATGCATATAGTGCTATAAGTTTGGGGTGCCGCACTTGTGAAAGTGTACGGACTTCTCACGCCATATGGATGGGTACTGAAGCCCCTGTCATATTTGGCGTACCACAGTGTACGGATGCGACATGTTATTAATAAACATATATATAAAAAGAGGATAATGCAAAAAATAGACAAAAAGATATGCATTGTTTATAGAAAGGCTGCTATGAAAGCGGAACGATACAAATAGTGCGATAAGCAAAAGAAATTGGACTATTTAACATGTCCTGGCCAGGGGCAGGCCGCGGAATTGTATTAAAAAACAGGTATACTGCTCGCAATAGAGACCACCTGGGAGTTCCATAATGCGGCGTGGCTTGTCTGCTTTCCTGGATCTTGCATCGTTTGTGCGGCAGTTGAATTGTCGAACGGGTCATCCGAAGTATGGAGTCCTGAGAGTAAGAGAAAAAAAGGAATCCGGCAGCCCCTGGTGCGGTTTAAGCCGTTTTTCGGGCGTGCCGTGATAGTGCCCCTTCCCCTGTGCCCATGGTATTTCAAGAGCGTAGTTATGTACGTGAAGCGCTGGTTTCGCTATATCGCGAGGGCTAGGGTTGGGGCGGCATTGCTATGCTAGCTCAGAACGTGCCAGGCGGTGTTGTTGTAGGGTACTACGGGCGCGCTTGACAGTGTCCGGCTTTTTGAAGGCCGAACTGAAGAACTGCCTAGAGAGGCTGCTTTGTACTTTTGCTGCAAGCGTTGCCGTGTGCTCCTCCGTTCGGAGGGAGCATTCAGTGTTCCCATTGACTGTGATTACTCCTCTAGCGCCTGGCATCTTGAGCTTGAGGTATGCATAGTGCGGTACCACGTTGAATTTTGCAAATGCGGTTCACCCGAGCAGTGTGTGGTAGCCACTACGGAACGGGACTATGTCGAAGATTAACTCCTCGCTTCGGAAGTTGTCCCGAGATCCGAAGACCACTTGCAGTGTAACTGAGCCTGTACAGTTGGCTTCTACACCTGATATGACGCCTTTAAAGGTCGTTTTTGTGGGCTTGATCCTCGAGGGATCTATGCCCATTTTTCGCACTGTATCCTGGTAAAGCAGGTTCAGGATGCTGCCGCCGTCCATGAGGACTCTTGTGAGATGAAATCCGTCAATGATTGGGTCTAGAACCAGTGCGGCGAAGCCGCCGTGATGGATGCTAGTGGGGTGGTCCCTTCGATCAAAGGTGATCGGGCAGGAGGACCATGGGTTGAACTTTGGGGCGACTGGCTCCATCGCATATACGTCCCGTAACGCATGCTTCCGCTCCCTCTTGGGGATGTGGGTTGCGTATATCATGTTCACCGTCCGCACTTGCGGGGTAAATCCCTTCTGTCCACTGTTGTTCGGTGGCCTGGGCTCCTCCTCGTCGTCGCTATGCAGCCCCTTGTCTTTGTTTTCGGCTCTTAACTTGCCTGCCTGCTTGAACACCCAACAATCCCTGTTGGTGTGATTGGCTGGCTTTTCGGGGGTGCCATGTATCTGGCACAAGCGGTCGAGTATTTGGTCCAAACTGGACGGGCCCTGAGTATTTCTTTTGAATGGCTTTCTCCGTTGACCAGATTTGTAGCCTCGGAATCCGGCATTAACTGCCGTATCCTCGTTGCTGTCGCTGTTAACGTGGCGCTTTTGTTTGTTCCGACGCGACCTGTCACTTTTGTCCTTGGTATTCGAATTACCAGGGTTCTTGGTTAAGTTGTTGCTGCGAGCTAGCCAGCTGTCTTCTCCCGCGAAAAGCGGGTCATGAGTGTCGTGAGGGCTGCCATAGATTTCGGCTTTTCCTGTCCCAGGTGCCGGGCAAGCCACTCGTCACGGATATTATGCTTGAAGGCCGCTAAGGCCTCTGCGTCCGGACAGTCGACTATCTGGTTTTTCTTTGTTAGGAATCGTGTCCAGAATTGCCTGGCCGATTCCTCTGGCTGCTGAATTATGTGGCTTAGGTCATCGGCGTCCGGTGGTCGCACATAAGTGCCCTGGAAGTTGTCAAGGAATGCGGCTTCCAGGTCCTCCCAAGAACCGATTGAGTCTGCTGGCAAGCTGTTGAGCCAATGTCGGGCTAGTCCCTTAAGTTTGAGTGGGAGGTATTTGATGGCGTGTAGATCATCACCGCGGGCCATGTGGATATGAAGGAGATAATCCTCGATCCATACCGCAGGATCTGTTGTGCCATCGTATGATTCGATGTTTACGGGTTTGAAGCCCACAGGGATTTTATGATCCATTACTTCATCTGTGAAGCATAGTGGGTGTGCGGCGCCTCTGTATTGGGCTATATCACGACGCAGCTCGAAGGAGCTTTGTCTGTTGAGTTCGGCCCGGCCGGATTTATTGCATCCCGAGTGACGATCACCGTCACGTGCCGTGGGGCGCCTGCGCGATCCATAGATCGATCTTGTTTGCCTTGCCTTGTCCTCCAGTATGTCGCGCAGGTCGGGCGCATTTTCCCGTGCCTTAGTATGCTTGACGCGGCGTCCGGGCATGGCTTGAGTGGGGGCCCAGAGGCCTCTCTGTCGCGGCCACGAGGTGGCCGGTCGGCCGTGTCATGCGCTGGTGATGTAGGTGCTTCCTCCTCTAGTCGGGGTAGCAGCCTGCGCTTTGGATAACTCTTGGAGGGGCGTTCGAGTTCATACTCTTTGGCTGCAAGGACTTCAGTCCATCTGTCAGCTAGCGAATCCTGATCAGCTCTATGTTGTTGCTGCTTTTTCTTGAGGCTGCTTGCCGTGGCCATAAGCCTGCATTTAAAACGCTCTTGTTCGGCGGGATCCTCTGGCACGACGAACTCGTCGTCGTCGAGGCTTGCCTCATCTTCGGAGGGAGGCGTATAATTATCGTCCTCAACCTCTTGGTCCGCCGCCCTCTCGTGAGGGCTGGCTTCTCTGTCCTCCTGTGCTGAATCTTGCTGGAGGGGGTGTTCTTCGGTGCTATCCAGAGTAGTATTATCTCCCGTGCCGGAATCACCGTTTTTGCTTTGGCGGGATTTAGAGCGGCGCCGCTGACGCCGGCGCTTGGGCTGTTTCTTAGAGGTATCGTCCCCCGCTGTTTCATCGCCATCTCCATCCTTTGGAGTGTCCACCATATATATGTCATATGACGAGGTGGCCTTCCAGCGCCCTACAGGTGCTAGTTCCTGTTCGTTTCCTGCATCGTCGTCCATGCCGTCGATGTCTTCGGAGTCGAAGTCAAGCATGTCGGTTAAGTCATCGATAGTGGCTACGAAGTGGGTGGTGGGTGGGTTTTGAATTTCTTCATCGTCCGTATCCCAACCTTGCTGACCGTAGTCCGGCCAGGGCTCTCCTGATAAAGAGAGAGACTTTAGGGAATTCAGGATGTCGCCGAAGGGCGAGTGCTGAAAGATGTCCGCGGCAGTGAACTCCATTATCGGCGCCCAATCGGATTCGATCGGCAGGGGCGCGGGGGCTCAGAGTTCGGAGAGGAATTCGGCTCCTCGGAGTCACGGGCCATGCGGGGTGCGGGGCTGGAGTTCGGCTCGATCGCCTCTGAGATCGCAGCCCCTGAGGCAGCGTCCAATCGCTGATCCTCGATCGGCGCAGTAGGCTCCGAATCAATGGTCGGAACCGGTGCGTGTGCGGCCTCCAAAGCGCTGTTTGGCGGTAGAGCTATATCATGCCCATCGAGACAGTGCGGCGCGCTTGGCTGTGGCTCGAATCCATCGAAGATCAAGTCCCCGCGGATGTCAGCCGTGTAGTTTAGGCTTCCAAACCTAACCTGATGGCCAGGGGCGTAGCTTTAGATCTGCTCAAGGTGGCCAAGCGAATTGGCCCGCAGTGCAAAGCCACTGAAGACGAAGATCTGTCCGGGGAGAAAAGTCTAACCCTGGACTGCATCGTTGTTGATGATCGAAGGAGCCATCGGGCCTAAAAGTGACGACACAGAGGAACTCTAAATGAAAGCACTAATGTCGGTGTCAAAACCGGCGGATCTCGGGTAGGGGGTCCCGAACTGTGCGTCTAGGTCGGATGGTAACATGAGGCAAGGAACACGATGTTTTACCCAGGTTCGGGCCCTCTTGACGGAGGTAAAACCCTACGTCCTGCTCGATTAATATTGATGATATGGGTAGTACAAGAGTAGATCTACCACGAGATCAAGGAGGCTAAACCCTAGAAGCTAGCCTATGGTATGATTGTTGTATGATGAATTTGTCCTACGGACTAAAACCCTACGGTTTATATAGACACCGGAGAGGGTTAGGGTTACACAAAGTCGGTTACAATGGTAGGAGATCTTGAATATCCGCATCGCCAAGCTTGCCTTCCACGCCAAGGAAAGTCCCATCCGGACACGGGACGAAGTCTTCAATCTTGTATCTTCATAGCCCTGGAGTCCGGCTGAAGGTATAGTCCGGCTACCCGAACACCCCCTAATCCAGGACTCCCTCACCAAGCTTGCCTTCCACACCAAGGGAAGTCCCTTCCGGACACGGGACGAAGTCTTCAATCTTGTATCTTCATAGTCCAGGAGTCCGGCTGAAGGTATAGTCCGGCCATCCGGACACCCCCTAATCCAGGACTCCCTCAAAAGGCAAACCTGATATATTTATTCAGTAGAACAGTTGATCTGGAAGCTCATGAATAAGCGGAAACATATATTGTGTTCCAAAAGTAAATCAAGAACAATGTTGGGTATACCAAAACCAAGGTGAGTAGGAAATATTTAATCAATACAACAAATGATTTGGAGGCTTATAATAAAAGGGAAACATTTCTTTGTTCCAAAACTAAGGCAGGACGATCAATTCACATTAAGTTAGATACACAAAGTAGAGTTAGACAACAAAATCAAGCCAGAGCGCACCTATACAGTTCAACTAAAGCATACTATCTGATAACTTCACTTGATTGTCTTCACGTTCGACTTCTCACATGGCACGTCACATGAACCTGCTGCGAGTATTTAGTTTAACCAATCAAGCCTTAGCCAAAAAAAATCATGGATAATACGGTTATGTTCTTTTAACTGACCGCTTGTGGATAGTGAGCGATGGTTTGCCCCATAGTTCGCACCATATTGGTCCTATGCGTAAGAGTTCAGTCTAACTTGCGAAGAACAATCTATTGAACAATGGTGTGTAAGAGTTCATCTAACATGCAAAGTATTGAACAATGGCATAAGGCCAGCATGCTACCTCTTGTTAAGGTCCTCTCACAAAGACATGGTTCGCTACTTGGAGCTCGACCCCTTGTCTTTTTGGCACGTTGGCGTTTATGGCAGCGCTTACCTGAATATTTGAGACAACCAGCGTCGGATACGACATCGTTAATAGGAATTAGAGACAATGCTGGTACTCTATATATACACCCATACCTTCGTCATCACTGATGTAAATAGAGTCGCTGATTATCGCCCATTTCATAATGTGGTTATTACTGGAGTCCTAGTAATTGTGAAAGCAAAAATGCAAGAGAGTGGGATCAACGCAAACCTAGAGAGAAGAGTCCCAACAAAAATAAAATATGGTTACTCTCATAAGTGTTAATGCGCATTTTATTTTGAACATGGTCATATTCAGTGGAGAGGGAGGGAAAAAGCAGAGCAAAGAAAATTGGTCAAGCTGAACTGAAATCACATATAAGCAGTACTTATACTTTAACTAAGCACGAAAGGCATTCAACACATTGTAATGTTGAAGCAAAAGTTTTTCATAGATAAAACAAATAATTGTTTGTGTCCTAAACCCATCACGTACAAGAACATGAAAAATAGCAAGTGTTTTGGTATACTGAAGGATGCATCAGCCAAAAGGCTATGACTACTCAGTCTCAGTTTAGTCCAACAACAAATCTAAATTTCTGTTCTTTCCAGCCAATCACAAGCATCCAAATATATGTGTACCAACATAGTCCAGTATCTTAATTAAAAGGCACTCAAACAACATATACAGATTTAACTCTTTCTCAAAATATTACATGGATTTATCAGTCGATCCACAAGAAGGGTAGCTTTAGAATTTCCGTATCTTATTTTGTTCTTAATGCTAAATCCATTCAAGCTATTTATTTTGTACTATCGATCCAGTAGTCGTTGTACAGAAACATATCTTAATCTTCGTTCTAAATCTATGTTGAATGATGTCACTTGACAGCAGACCTATTCTCACAAGGCACAAATATTTACTGTCTCTAAAATATATATATTGTGCAAACATTGTCAACAAAAGAGAACAGTAAGCATCACTGAAGTTCTGAATTTAGAATTTCAACCTTGGTGAAATCAGAAATAGCAGAGTCCAGTTCTCTTTGAAATGCATATGTTG
Source organism: Triticum dicoccoides (assembly GCF_002162155.2). Classification (NCBI taxonomy): domain Eukaryota; kingdom Viridiplantae; phylum Streptophyta; class Magnoliopsida; order Poales; family Poaceae; genus Triticum; species Triticum dicoccoides. Next base: position 594,639,888 of record NC_041380.1, on the reverse strand, counting down.
TACCTCTCCCAATTGGTGTCTCTGGATAAGCTGTACTTTCCTGCCGTATCTGCAAATGTAAATGCAGATTTTCAGGCTCCTTTTCTGATTAGAGAGAATAGGCAAGAAAAACTGATAAAAACAGATTATAGGTAACAAAACCTGATAAAACCAAAAAAAGAACCTAATAAAAAACAGATTATAGGTAACAAAACCTGGTAAAACTTAATGGTGAAATTTGCTTTGAAACAACAATATCCACATGTAAAAGAAATAGAGACGATATCTACTGAAAGTTCGCTGCAAATGGAAGAACTTTTTTTCATTCAGGTGTTCTTTTGATCATTGGCGTAACATGGACGATCATTGGCGTACCTTGGCCTCAGAGCAGGGGCTCACTATTTTCTAATTCACTAACAGAACTCCGGACCCAAAATTAGTAAATGGATGTTCTCCAGGTTAGGATACAATACTGCTAACTATATTTGCTACCCCACCTCAACGATCACACCTCAGAACCTGCAACCCGAATACTCGGAACCGGTTTCTTTTTACTTTGTCACTAATAGTGTGTTAATTCACCACTGTCTAACCCCTAGCCCTGTACCGTTTTTCATTTTTGATTGTTAATTCACCCATATTATCCTGCACACCAACCCAGCCAAGAAACATAGCCAGCAAACAAAGCAAGAATGCAGAACATGTAGTGTGGTTAACTGATAAGATTGATCAAACACCATTAAAATACATTCTTAAAAAAATAATGTCGAAGTAGGCAATGAACATGAAGAGTCGGTCAACACTTACGTATAAATTCTAAACATGGGAGAAAAATTAGTTTCATGTGAAAACTGAAGGGAAGGCACATGATGTGAACTTCTGACAATATAAACAATATTCTCATTCATGAAATTCTGAAGTTACCACCGCCTATACGAATAGGATGGCATTGGTTAGGACGTTAGGTACACTGTACTTTCAAAGATGATCGGAAAAAATACATGATGAGAGAGATACCTTGTCAATTGAACAAGCTTAGCCAAGATAGTTAGATGAGATCTCCTAGTTCTCTACAAAATGCAGGGTGAAAAAAATAAGCAACGCTTGTTATAGTTCTCAATTTCCCAATATGAAACAGAAATGCTAAAATAGCCCATCTGATGCTGAAAAATATACAGACAGATGCATGAGAACCCGTTCCTTAAACAAACAGTATGAGAATGTGACGACGGAACAAATTTTATCCTTATACAAATACTATGAGCATGTAATTCCAAAGTAAACACACACTTTGCCAAAACAATAGAAACAAGATGGGATATAATGCCAAAATAAATCCACATAATGCCAAAACTGTAGGATCTAAAAAAAGGCAGTCACCTGCGCAACTAAGCAATGTGAGCTATCCTCGAAGAGCCACAACTTATCCGCTGCAAGAGGAAGAACACTACTGGCTGCAAGAGGAAGAACACTACTGGTCACTAACCAGCAAAACAAATCCTAATAACATCTCCGCCAAACAGGCAAAAATGGACCTAGGTAATCATCAGAATCGGGCAAGGAAGGAACCAGCAAAGGTAGCACAGGGCTAGGAAAGGGACCAGAACAATACACTCTTCAACGGCACGCCGGCGGCCAAGGTAACGGCAAGCAAACCGCACGGCCAAGACGTCACACCCTCGAACTACCTGCAAGACAACTAATGAAAAAGGAAAAGAGGGAAAGTGAGGACCGGCCAGAAGAACGCCTCGAAGGAGCCAAGACGGGATCGCGAGGACCATCACCTGACCGACGACGAAGGTAGGGATTTGGGACAAAGGTAGGTGGCGACCAAAGGGAGAAAACTCGGGGAAGGAGCAGAAAAGGGGAAAACAGAGGAAGGAGACTACTGTTTCATTTCTTAATTTTTCGATGCCTCTCGGCTACACGGTTCGGGCTTATATATGCCGCAGCTTTACCACACACGCTATTACACTCACAAGGCCCACGGCCCACACGCACACCTAGGCCCAACTGTGAAGAGTCATCAGCCACTGGGGCGTTCCTTGCCCTGTTCTGCTCCTTCAGTCTCTGTTGTCTCGCCTGATGGAATAGGGGCGATGATAGTGCTCCCCTCTTGAGAAGTTGCTTGTCCCCAAGCAGCCGCATGTGGAAACCTTTTCTGCAGCGCTTCATAATCTTCCCAAGTAGCAAATTCTCCTGGCAAATCTGACCACCGAATTAGTACCTAAAGCAGAGCTGTATTACCTCGCTTGACTAACCTGCGATCCAGAATTTCCGAGGGAGTGAGTTCTTCAGTGTCTAGTCTTGGCAGCTTCGGCAAGGTTTTGAACACAGGAGTATGATTAGGCACTTGTTGTTTTAGCTGAGAAACGTGAAACACAGGATGGATTTGTGTATCTGAAGGCAGGTCCAACTTATATGCTGCTGGGCCAAACTTCTCTAAAATTTGGAAAGGCCCAAAGTATTTAAAAGCCAATTTGGGGCAGGGTCTGTTCACAAGAGAAAGCTGTCCATAGGGTTGTAGTTTGAGGAAAACAAACTCCCCAACTGCAAATTCTCTCATGGATCTATGCTTATCAGCATCTGCTTTGCATTTTTGCTGGGCTCTCTGAAGATGCAGTTGCAAGTGTTCTGCGTAAGCTTGCCTGTCTTGTAGCCACTGTTGGATGTCAGGAGAAGCATCCTCTGGGGGTCTAAGGAATTGTCCCATATGTGGCTCTTGCCCATATAAAGCTTTGAAAGGAGTGCACCCCAAGGATGAATGATAGGAGGTGTTATACCAGAGCTCTGCCAAGGCCAACCAGTTGTGCCATTTTGTAGGTGAATCATGAACAGCACACCTCAAATACATCTCCAAGCACTGGTTCACTTGTTTTGTTTGCCCATCTGTTTGTGGGTGTCTGGCTGTGGACATTTGTAACTTAGGGCCCCAAATAGATAACAACTCCTTCCAGAAGTGGCTGGTGAATATTGTATCTCTATGGGATGTGATAGTTAATGGCATGCTGTGAAGTTTCACCACCTGCTGCATGAATGCTTGTGCTACAGTAGCAGCTGAATAAGGATGCTTCAAGGGAATGAAGTGGTTGTATTTAGAGTATCTGTCTACTACCACTAGGATGACATTATATCCACTGGATTTAGGCAAACCTTCAATGAAATCCATACTTACATCCTCCCAAGCTCTTGTTGGTATTGGTAATGGGTTTAGGAGACCTGGGTACTTGCAATTTTCATGTTTTGCTTGTTGACAAATCTGGCACTGTTGGACAAAGTTCTGAACATCTTGCTTGATTCCCGTCCAGTGAAACAACTTATTTACTCTCTGGTATGTGGCCTGAATACCACTGTGCCCTCCAATAGGAGAATCATGAAATGCTTCAATTAGTTTGGTATGTAAACCTGAGTTAGAGCCCACCCAGACTTTGCCCTTGAATCTGATTAGTCCTTGAGAAAGGGAAAACCCAGGCTCATCTTCCGCAGTGATTGCTAATTTAGTAAGTAGTTCCTAGGCTCTTGTATCTACTGCATAGGAGTTAACCACTTCTTGCAGCCAAACTGGTTGAGCAGTGGATACAGCCTGTACTGCAAATACATGTCCCACTCTCGACAAGGCATCGGCTGCTTTGTTCTCGGTGCCTTTTTGTATTGAAATTTAAATTGGAGGCCAGCCAATTTAGCCATTGCTTTTTTCTGCAATTCGGTATGGAGCACTTGATCTTCTAAGTTGCACAGACTTTTATGATTAGTTTTGATGACAAATGGCCCTCTGGTTAGGTAGGATCTCCATTTATCTACTGCCATCATGACTGCCATGAATTCTTTCTCATATGTTGGTAGCTTCTGATTTTGCACTCCTAGAGCTTTGCTGTAATAGGCCACTGGGTGTCCTTGCTGACTCAACACAGCCCCAATCCCAGTATCGCATGCATCAGTCTCTACTATGAAGGATTTGGAGAAATCTGGTAAGGACAGCACTGGAGTGGACACCATTGCTGTTTTCAACTTGTCAAAAGCATCCTGGGCTTCATCGGTCCATTGGAATGTCTTAAGCTGCAATAGAGAGGTCAAGGGTTTGGCAAGAATTCCATAATGGGCCACAAATTTTCTGTAATAGCCTATAAGCCCGAGAAATCCCCTCAATTCCGTGAAGTTGGTGGGTTGGGGCCATTGTTCCATGGCCTTGGTTTTCTCAGGATCTGTGGCCACTCCCTTGTCAGAGATTATATGTCCCAGGATAGCTCAATTACTGTGTAGCAAAGCAACATTTGCTCATTTTGCATATAGCTAATTTTCTCTCAAAGTCTGGAGCACTTGTCTTAAGTGTTCTTCATGCTCCTCCAGTGTTTCACTGAACACAAATATATCATCCATAAAAATGAGTACAAACTTCCTAGCATAGTTTTTGAAAATTATATTCATCAGACACTGGAAAGTAGCAGGTGCATTTGTCAGCCCAAAGGGCATTACTCTGAGCTGATATTTCCCATGGTGAGTTTTGAAGTCAGTCTTTTCTTCATCCGTTGCCACCATTCGGATTTGATGATAACCAGACCTTAAATCCAATTTAGAGAACCACTTGGCCCCAGCAATTTCGTCTAACAGCTCATCCACCACAGGCATTGGAAATGTGTTCTTTATTGTTAGTGTGTCAGTCTTCTGTAATCCACACAGAACCTCAAAGTCTCATCCTTCTTCCTTACTAGCACGACTGGGGAAGCAAAAGGAGACATACTAGGTGTGATGAGACCAGTAGCTAGCATCTCATTTACTTGCTTTTCTATTTCATCCTTCTGCTGTGGGTTATACCTGTAAGGTCTGACATTAACTGGTGCACTGCTAGGTAAAAGGGATATGGCATGGTCAAATTCCCTATGTGGTGGTAACTGCTTTGGGTCCTCAAACACATCAGCAAAATCTTGCAGAGTTGTTGAAAGGCAGGCTGGCACTTCATGATTCTCGGTGTGCAAAGTTGGAGAGACAACTGCAGTAGCCCAAATATCATTCCCTTTTTGCCATTTGAGCATTTGTTCCACAGTGATAGCTTGAATCTCAGTTTGTTGTTTCTCCACAATGCCCTGCAACCTGATCTGTTGTCCATTTCTGTCAAACTGTAGCCACTTCTCTTCCCAATGACAGACCATAGATCCCCACTGGGCCAACCAATCCATTCCTAGAATAGCATCATACCCTCCCAAGTCCACCACCTTCATATCAGAAGTGAAGGTGTGTCCATTAATCCACCAGGGTAAGCCCACCATCTCAGTTTCACACTGAAGCTGCTCCCCATTTGCTACTTTGACTTGTAGGGCCTTATCAAGCATAGTGGCTTTGTGTTTCAGTTTGTCTGCTAATTGCCTGTCAATGAATGTGTGAGAGCTCCCGAAGTCCACTAGTAACAACATGACTTTGTTCTCTACAAGTGCTCTCATCTTGATAGTTTTAGTGTTTGCAGACCCTGATATGGCATTAACTGAAAGATAAGCAGCCACTTCCTCTACTGCTTCTTCAGTCGCAATGGCATTTAGAATGTCATCTGAAAGCTGCCCTTCAATTTCCTGAGCCTCCAAAGCCTTGAGCTGTAAAGGTGGTTTGTTTGCACATACGTGACCTTGACTGTATTTTTCACCACAACTGTAGCAAAGCCCATTTGCCCTAAGGAACTCCTTGAGTTGTTTTGCTCTCCACAAGTCTCCTGCTGCAAATTGAGGCCGAGAGGAATTTTCCTGACGAGGTGCAGTGAATTTGCTTTGTCCAAACTGCTTCTGAACTTTGTGGTGCTGCATTTTCTATCGTTCTAGGACGGCCTCATGTACCAGTGCATACTCGGCCGCTAGGACTACCGACTGGGGTAACTGAATTTCCACTGCTACTCTTATTTCCTCCTTCAATCCCAACACAAATTGAGTCACCAGCATTGTTTCACTGATGCTCGCATCGTATAACCAGACCTGATACACAAGCTAATTGAACATGGTGCGGTATTGGTGCACAGACTCTTCCTGTTTCAGCAACAGAAGTTCCTTCAGACAGTTGCGGTGCACATCGAGGTCGAACTCCTGCAGTATTGCTTTTCTGAACCGTGGCCAATCTGCGCAGGCATCTGTGTGTTTGGATGCCTGATACCAGTGTGCCGTGTTACCTTGCAGGTGCAGAGAGGCCGACATCAGTTTGAAGCCATCAGGGATCTGGTACAATTGGAAGTACACTTCACAATTGTCCAGCCACATACGAACTCCCTCTCCATCGAAGCGTGGGAACTCCATCTTCGGCATCCATGGTCGCTTAGAGTTCTGTTCGTCAGTAAGGCGCGGTGATGGCGGTGCTCTGCCCGGGTCGAATGGTCGACGAAGCGGCGGTGGCACCTGGGCGGCTGAAGAAGCTGCTGCCGCAGCTTGCGCTGCCGTCGGAGACGCTGCAAAACAGCCTGGTTGCGCCAATCGATCTAGATCCGTATCCCGAGTGTTGTGCGATTCCTTAATTGCGCACGCTACATGGACTTGCTCCTGATGTATTTCCCCAATTGATGTGATCGAGAGATCTACCTTGGTTTCAACCTGATCCAGGCGCTGAACTTGCTCTGCAAACTTCATGTCCAGATCGTCGAGCCGCGCACTGATCTCGTCGATGCGCGCCACTCGCTCGCCAATTCCCTTTAGAGCAGACAGCTCCTTCAGCACCCCTCTTCGAAGGCCAACATTGTTGCGATCAGATGCTTCGTTTGCGCGCTTGGCTTGAACGGAGCCGTCGTAACCCTCTCTAAACTAGACCAACGCCGATCTCGGATTTACAGGCGGCCGCCGAAGCAACTGCACAACCGATCGGTCGATGTTACAGTCTGATCTCGAGGAAGCGGGGTCAGCGGATCGAACAAGGCAAATATGATACCAATTGTAATGTCCTTGCCTTCGGGGATGAACCCTAGGGATTTGGGACGAAGGTAGGCGGCGACCAAGGGGAGAAAACTCGGGGAAGGAGCAGAAAAGGGGAAAATAGAGGAAGGAGACTACTGTTTCATTTCTTAATTTTTCGATGCCTCTCGGCTACACGGTTCGGGCTTATATATGCCGTAGCTTTACCACACACGCTATTACACTCACAAGGCCCACGGCCCACATGCACACCTAGGCCCAACTGTGAAGAGTCATCAGCCACTGGGGCGTTCCTTGCCCTGTTATGCTCCTTCAGTCTCTGTTGTCTCGCCTGATGGAATAGGGGCGATGACAGAAGAACGCCTCGAAGGAGCCAAGACAGGATCACGAGGACCATCACCTGACCGACAACGAGGAGGAGATAACGGTGAAATCCCCTAGTACCCTCACGGTGCACCCAGGCTCGAGCTCGGCCATGGCCGCCGCCGCGCTAACCAACGCGCCCACATGACCCGGCTTGAGCTCGTCCATGGCGGCCGCCGCGCTCACCAATGAGCCGTCACGCCTGGATCCTGCGTGCCCCTCGACCCCGACACCAGATCCGGCACCGCCATGAGCTGCTCGATGCCGAGGGGGAGAGGGCCGAGCAGCGGTGGCTCCCCTTCGGGTGACGCAAGAGGATGAGCGACGTGGGGAGGGGCCGATGGGGAGGGAGGGAGGCGCGGGTCGATGGGGAGGGAGGGAGGCAGGCGCAGAGGAGAAAGAAAGGAAGGAGAGGGGACGGCGTGAGTGCGGGAGGAGCAGGACGGCTAGGTCGTCTCCACGGGAGCGGCTGGCTTTTATATCCCTGGGTCTGAAATGACGAAAATGCCCTCGGCGGGCCAGCGAAAATACAGGCGGTGGCACACTGGAAAGGATGCCGACGAACAACACAAGTCACGATCACAGCCACAGTCGCTGACCGACGTGGCCCACCAGCGAGTGACCCCACACGTCAGCGAGGCAGAAAAGTAATTCCAGAGTAAGAAAAGTCAGTAAGGAAAACCGAATGGAGGTTACTATTCATCACTATTCATTGTAGCAGTGATCCGGGCTTGATCCGACGGCCGATATCATCTGAGGGCATGATCGGACGGCCCAAAATTCATCAAAAAACTGATCCGACGGCCAGAAATCCCGAGCGGGGAGGAGGCTGGGTGGGCACTGCTATGCTTGTTTCTGGATTAGCTATAGGATAAATTATACCCACCTTCAGAAGTTTTAACATTTCTGTTCTTATCACATCCTTCATTTTAGGATTCAAGCGACGTTGGTGATCGACAACTAATTTGGCATCGGGCTCCATATTAATCTTTATGCATAGTCTCTGGGACATTTGTCTCCGTCATGTTTGTCTGATGGTCGCCATGTATATTTGTACTAATTGAGCTATGTTTATTTAAAATAAATTGTGTGTTTACTAAAAAAGTCATATATGTTTCATAAGTCTATATAGATGAACAAGGTATAGGATAACCTACATCAGTGAATTATTTCATTTTTTCAAAAACTCAAGAAGAGAAAAGGGGGGAGAAAATATGTTTTTTGATAAAGGACATTTCATTGAATTGATATATCAAGGTAATACAATCGTATCCAAAGAATGTCCGGCCTTTACATAGCACGATGCACACATCCAACAAGTCCAATGCAGCCAAAAATAAACATCTTATTATAGCTAATAGATCAATGCAACCTATGGTGGGTTAGATCCTATCCAAAGATTACACCATCGTGTATGGAGGGAGGAAACCGCCTTGGCCGTATGCTCCAGCCATGTAGACGCCATCATAAAAAGGTCCTTGTCCTCCAGCCACTGCAAGATAGACCAAGTACGGAGCCATCACATACATGCATGGATAACCTTAAGAATCACATCATTCCTGGTAAGCCACGACGCCCAGCATAAGGCAGCCGCCCCCACAAGCATATGTGCTCTATCAATACCCCGCAACCAATTGCCAAACATGTTACGTGCACTACATGAGGATATAGATTTGAAGCTACTTGTACAATGGCCCACACTGCACGAGCAAACTTACACTCAAAAAATAAGTGTTCAATAGACTTGTCATGTTGGCAAAAGACACATCCCTTGCTACCTTGTCAATTACGTTGTGCCAGGTTATCTCTAGCTAAGATGACCCCTCTGTTTAGAATCCAAAGGAATATCTTCACTCTTAGAGGAATTTTGAACTTCCGCAATTTTTTGTTATCAATCGGAACATCACTATGAGCCAATGCATCATAGAAGCACTTGACTGAAAACTAGCCGTTCTGATGCAAATTCCGCTAAAACTTGTTTGGTTCGCTTGATAGCTGAATGACCTCCAGACAATTGAGTGATTCATTTCATGCTGACAGGCAAGGCCCTAAAAGGTCCCCATGGGATGAAATATATGGGTTTTCTTGTCCCAAAACTTGTTTGATCGTGACTGATTATGTGTGACGATCATGTAAGCTATGGTATTGCACCAAAAGTGGGGTGACACCCAGCCAGGTATCTTCCCTTAATCGAATCTGAGAACCATCCGTAACCGAGAAAGAGCCAAATTGAAAAAAGAATTCGTTGGTCTTCATCACGCCATACCAAAAGTGTGAATCACTTGATTTTCAAAGAACTTGACAAATGATATCATGTCTCACTTGTTACAAATGATATCATGCCTCACTCCATTTAAAATTGGGAGACAAAATATGTGGTGCATGTACAACTAGTTCTGAAAAAATCCTTATTTATTTCTTGGCCCTACTATGGTAAATTTGAATATCTTCATCCCCTAGAAATTTGGCCCCAGAAATGACTCTCCCTAGCTAGGCGAGCACTTTATTGTCCTCCCTTAGATGCATCCATATGTGATGGGATCTGCACTACAGGAAAAATGATGTCTAGAGACGTTCATTTTCATAGCTAGAGACGCGTTATTTCATCTCTAGGTAAAAATAGAGACGATTTAGTAAAGCGTCCTTGGAGCGTCTCCTTATGGACCGTCTCAAAACAGATAGACACGCTTGGTTAGCGTGTCTACATGATATGAGATACTATATTGCGACGTTCAAAATCGTCTCTACAAAAATAGACATTCTATAACACGCCCGTATCGCGTCTCTACTCATGTGGGCCTATTGCTTATAAACGCTATGTTGAGATGCCATATTCGTCTCTAAATATGATTAAGTTTTTTGTGTCTATGGAATATTTTACTTTAATCATTTTTTGATAATTAATTTTACTTTGTATTCCCCATTTCAAATTCAGTTACCTTAATATGACAGGGATGCATGTGCAAATTGATCAAATATCACTATAAAAAGGCATCAACCCACATCACCAATTGCATTCACAAGCAATCCATTCTCACAATTAGCATCCTTTGTAACAAATCTATGAACAAATACATACGTTTGTGTATGGAGTTCACAACTGAATCAAATTAGACATTCGTATGAAACATGTAAATAATTAAGAGAATATAGTACAAACTAGAACTAAGCTTTCCATACATTATACATAATATGTGTTCATTTAAAGACTAATTCTTGCATAGTTGCTGCTTGCTCCTGCAATGTGTTCCGATTCTAAATTCTCAGCTACCCTGAAAGAAAAAATCTAACAGGGAGAAGTTTAGAACATAAGCTTTTGGATTAGAGCAAGATAAAGTGTTCTTTGATAAAACTATGAGAGATGTACAAATGTCTTGAGGTTGTCTTGGAGCAGCAATGTCTTAGTTGTGTTGGAGTGGTCAGCTTTGGCTTTTTGACCTAAAAACCCAAGATACTTCACCAAACATAATGCCTACAAATGTATTTTCTTGATGAGCTTAGTAACACGGGAAGTTATACACTTGATTGAATACCACCTTGCTTGGTCGCATTGCTATTTCAAGCATGAGCATTTTCCGATTCTTGACCACCATCTGCTTTCTACATTTGAGGTTCAGCTCAACTGTAAGTAAACTTATACTCCCTCCATCCCAATATAAGTGTCTCGACTTTGTACTAAATTCAATAGTTCCACAACACCATAAATTTCACCAGTCTCAAATACTTGATGATCGCAAGGTGCACAATATGAATATTTCACACCCTAAGCTATATACCATGATATAAAATATGCATTGAAAATACATTAGTATGCAGTACTAGAACATCAAGAAAAATTCTATATGGGTCAATCAGATATAAGAGAACATTCAATTTGCTCTCTGATAAAAGGCATTTAGCTATCACCCGACCTCGCTAGTGAAAGCAATCATATAAGTCATTAGCAATTTCATTTCTATATTGCTAGTAAATGTACTCAACCATGCATGTTGCCGCACGGGGAAGGGGACTGCACGGCGCGCGAGGTGGGCATGATGCCGGTATAGATTGAATCTGGAGGTTGGGAGAAGGCGGCGTACATGAGGAAAATATTTGGGATTAGATGGAGCGGGAAAATCGAGAGACGCGGAAAGTCTTAGGCGGTAAAGAAAATCTAATTTGCCGCGCCAAATTTCATTAAGCAAAAATAGTTTAGGAGCCCCAAATTTGATAAAGCGAAAAACAAATCCTAGGAAAATGTAGATTTCACTAATTAACCATATATGTATATACACATCCAGTGTAATATTCACATTATTTAATAAAAAATTATAAAGCTCATGCAGTGATAGATCAAACAGGCGGAGTGGGACTCAGAATAATCAGGGTGACATCCTCAAGCAGTGAGTGTGACGCGGGGCAACCTGATCATGGAAATGGTCATGGAAACCTTATCTTTTCGCAACAGTGGCGCCATCCTCGACATGCCACTGTAAACTTCTAACCCTTGCATATCTATGAGCCAGAATGGAGGCACTGAGCCGGCCCCCACCTCTCTAACACCGGGAATGCAAGCGGTACCATCATGAGCTTATCACCTCACATAATTACTCAACCACGTGTTTGAATTTTAGCATGGTTGATTTTAATAGCTATCCAAGGTATAAAAAAATATGGTTAAAAAAATAGATCAGCATACTAAAACGTCTCAAAAATTGTGTATACATTAATTAAAAATGCATATTTATATTTTAAATGTCTAGTTATAGAAAAAACATTTGTGGCGCTCTGTAACGTCTCTAGCCTCCTGGTGCTCACGAGCTTAGAGACAAATACAAAGAGCGTCTCAGGGAAAGCGACCATACGCGGCTATTTTGTTGTAGTGCTGGCAGCATGCATGGGTATTTATTTTGGACCCATGTGACATGGGGAATGTTATTTAAATGGAGGATAGTTTTGCCATTTTAAAGAAAGGTCTGTATGTCATATTTAACCTGATGTTCACTATGTTTGTGGTCTATTTTTTTATTACAACTTTTTTTTGTTCTTTGTTGTTGCGTTATTTGTGAGAGTTTAAATATGACATCCTAAGAAAATATCTAGATATAAATTAGACAAACTGTTTAAAGAAATTACATAGTTGATCGAAGTATATGGTCCATGTAAGTCCATGCATATGCATAAGTGTAATTTTTGTCCGACAAATTTTTGTCGGACAAAGTTAAAAGTTTGAACTAAACAAGGAGAACCAAGGTACACATAGCCAATCTCCAACTGTAGGTCTGTATAATGATAGGCTGGACTTTCTAGGATGTTTATCTTCTTATTTACTGCGTACGCAAGGACAAGAACATTCAGCTGCATATAATAAGCATATAGAATTAAAAAAAAGTATATAAGCAATTGGTTTCACCATGTGCCTCAAACGCACTATATTTTTTTTTAATATTCCCTCTGTTTCTTTTTAGTCTGCATATAAGGTTTGATCAAAGTCAAGCTTTGTAAAATTTGACTAACTTCATATTAAAATATATAAACATTGACAATATGAAATCAACATTATCAAATGCACCACGAAATGCATTTTCATACTATATAGTTTTAATATTATGGATGTTAATATTTTTATATATAAATTTGGTCAAATTTTATGTAGTTTGACTTTGACCAAATCTTATATGCGGAATAAAAAGAAACGGAGGGAGTACTACAAAAAACTGATAAGTATTAAAACTGTTGCATACTATTGTTCGAAAAAAAAGGCATATCACTAATATGAATTAACTCCTCAGGATATAAGCTAACCAGCTACAAAATATATCTAAATCGTAGTAGTAACCAAACATGTTTAACTAATTTTCATATAGCAGCGGCAATTTAATGTTTTTTGCGACGTTTCCCTGTGCCGCTCTTGCTGTCTGGCTGCTGCCCTCTGCCATGCATCCTCTTCGGCTGTGGCGCCGGCGCCGCTGCGGTCTGCCGCTGCTCGCGTGACTTGTCCACCATCTTTTCCATTGCCGGCGTCGCGTAAGCCGCCCGCTGCACGCGGCCGCCACGGCAACAGCCACGGCCACGACTGCCAGGCGCCTTCCCCACCATGGCGGCGCGCTGCTTCCGGTGCGAGCTCATGCCCGACAGGATGCGCGCGTGCCCAAACTTCTGGTACTGCTGCCTGTCTTCCACGAGACCGATATAGTCGTGCATTTCGTCCTCCAGCTCCTCGCAGTCAAGGTCTTTGTGAGCGCGCGCCCAGCACTTCATAGCCGCCACTCGTCTCCGCAGTATCCGTCCGCCCTCCGCATGTTCTCCGCGATCGGCCGCCTCGCGTGCCGCCGCCATGTCTTCGGTTGCGGCCACCCGGAGGCGCTCGCGCTCCACCTCCATGGACGGCTCCATCTCGGTCACCTCGACGGGCCTCTGGACCACCGCGTCGTTGTCGGCGTTCTGTGAACGGGACTCCTCAGACTTGCCTGTCTGCGGCCTGCGGTGTGGCTCAAATGGGGCCCAACACGGCCCATCTTCATCAACACAAGGCTCAAGACCCTCGCGAGGGGCCAAGCCTCGCGAGACGGACGACACGGAGCATCCTCAGGCGCATCCTCAGGCGCAGCCTCATCAGGCTGGCTCGCGAGGAGGCGGAGAGTTTAAGGCGGGGTACCTCGCGAGCTGCCCATGACGTAAGCCATGACGACTCAGGATGCCAGGCGGGTGCCAGCGCGCGCAGCGTCCTTCTTTCCTCTTTGGTGCAAAGGGGGCAAGCGCAGCCGCGGAGTACCGAGGCATCAGGCAAAGGTTGTCATTTCGGTGCAACGAGACCAAGACCAGGAGGACTACGAGACGGAGGTCACCATGGAGCCCAACACGGCGTCATCACCAGAGCCTTTGGCAGGCGGAGACTGCTTTTGTCAGGATAAGTGTACTCGCTGTTCCCCTTCAAATTAGCCCGCCGTTGTTGGCTCCCTTCCCGCTCAATATTTGGGAAGAGGATCAGGGCCTCTATAAATAGGACTAGCCACCCACATAGCAAGGGGTTCGGTTGGATGGTTCGGTGAGAGAGGATCATCTCATCGGAGAGAGAGAGAAAGAAAGGTGACTGAACTCCTCCTAGCAGTTCATCACCTCAGCCAAGAACAGACCCTCGCGAGGATGTTCTTTCTTGTATTGTTCATCATCTCCAGCCTCAAGAGGCAATTCACAAACCACACACTGGAGTAGGGTATTACACCACAACGGTGGCCCGAACCAGTATAAATCTTGTGTCCCTTGTGCAATTCTTTTAGTAGTTTAGATCCTTGCGAGACGGAGAGGTAGAGGGCGTGATCTCCGCGCGCACCCCAGTGTTCGAACCTTAAGGGTCTGCCGGAACCCACGAATCCGACATTTGGCGCGCCAGGTAGGGGTGCGCCGGAATTCGTCTTCCACCACTCCGCTCTCCTCCGACCGTCGCATCCATGTCTGACGCTCGTCGGGCCCGCGCCGAGCGACGGGCCACCATCGCTTCCCGCGTCGCCCAGACGGCCCCCGTCGGTGGGCGTCCTCGTCGTTCCCCGTCGCCCGCCGTCAACGCCGCCACCGGCCCGGCGGGGGGCGACCAGCAGGCATCATCTCAGCACCCGTCTGTGCGGCAAGACGGCTGCACCGCTACTGATGAGGACATGACTACCTTGGATATGACCAAAAATATTGCATATATGCATATTTGTATCGAAAGATCGGGACACCCCGCCTCTATCAGCTACTCCATCGCTCGCACCAGCTGGATCTTCGTCCCGCGCGCTCCGCGCACCCTTCGAGGATCGAGCTGCGCTCATCGCGGCAAACGAGCTCCTGCGCTACCGCCCCGTCGACGACGTCTACGAGGAGTGGCTCGACCGCGTCGCCGAGCTCGTCCGCGCCGCAGGGGGCTCTCCTGCGCCATCTGCCCCGCTGTGCCGCACTCCGCCCCGCGCGGGCAATGAAGCTCCGGGGGCGTACCAGCCGCCTCCTCTCCAAGAAGACGCCATGGCTCCAAGGCGCGTGGCCCCTGGGCGGAACCCGCTCCGCCAGGTGCCAGCGCAGCCAGAACGGAGCTGCCAAGAAGTCCCTCGCCCGCAAGGAGCTGCCCGGGCGCTCCCTGCTCCAGCTTTGGCATGCCAAGACCCCGCTCTGCTCCTAGCTGCAGCGCGTGGGGACCCTCAAGACCGAGCTCTTCACCAGCCGAAGCCTTTCGTGGCCACCGCGGGCTGCCGCGCCTACACCACCGAACTGCGCAGCGTCGCGTGGCCCGGCAAGTTCAAGCCAGACCTGCCTCCTTGCTACAACGGCACAACTGATACCGCAGAGTTCCTCCAGCTCTATGAGCTGGGCATCGAGGCTGCCAGCGGGGATGAGAAGGCCATGGCGAACTGGTTCCCCATGGCGCTCAAGGAAAGAGCTCGCACCTGGCTCCTGAATCTGGCTCCAGACACGATCTCCTCCTGGGACCAGATGCGCACCCGCTTCATCGTCAACTTCCAAGGTACTCGCGACCGGCCACCCGCCGTGAGCGACATGCGCCGCATCAAGCAACAACCCGGAGAGACCCTGCAAAAGTACATCCAGCGCTTCAATAGCGCGCGCCTCAAGATCCCCAAGGTGTCCGAGGAGGCCATCATCTCGGCCTTCTCCGATGGCGTGCGCGACGTCAAGATGAAGGAGGAGCTGGCGATGCATGAAGACCTCTGCACCTCCCTGGAGCTGTTCAACTTGACGAACAAGTGCGCCAGGGCTGAGGAGGGACGTCTCTCCCTCCTCGAGCTGCCTGCCGCGGACCCAGAAGAGAAGAAGCCCAAGGCCAAGGACACGAAGCGCAAGGGGGCTGCCGTACTCGCAGCCGAACCAGACACCAAGCGGGGCAAGGATCTGCCCGACTCCTCCAGGGGCAGCCGGTACTGCGTGTACCACGATCTTCACACCCACAACACCAACGAATGTCAAGAACTCCGCGTCGTGTGAGAAGGAAGGATCGGCCGTCGCCCTGACCGTGCTGACCGGGGCTACGGCCGAGGAGGAGGAAGAAACCCAGGACGCTGGGAAGATCGCGGCCCACGCCAGGGGTGGCGCGACCAACCTCGCAAGGACCGCTGGCGGGACCTGCCTCGCGAGGGGGACTGGAGGGATCAGCCTCGTGAGAATTGCCCTCACGGCAACGCGGGCCTACCTCCGCTGCCGCCTCCGCCAAGAAGGAACGAAGACTGCCACCAAGACGAGGGGGCTGGGGGCTTCCAAGAGCCGCGCACAATCGCCTGCATCCTGGGCGGAGCTCAAGCCCCAGCCTCTCAACGTATCTTCAAGCAGTTTGCCCGCGAAGTGAATGCAGTTCTCCCCAAGCTCGAAGCAACGCGCCCCCTCAGGTGGTCGGCGTGCGCCATCACGTTCAGCTCAGCAGACCAGCTCAAGTGCTCGGCCACGGCCGGAGTCCTCCCGATGCTTTGCTCCCCAGTCATCAGCAACGTGCTGGTCACCAAGACCCTCATCGATGGAGGGGCAGGGCTCAATGTCCTGTCCGTGGAAACATTCAACAACCTCCAAGTGCCCTATGACCAGCTTCAGCCAACCAAGCCTTTCTCTGGAGTCATCGACGGTTCCACAGTCCCGATCGGGCAGGTCCGCCTTCCTGTCACCTTCGGGGCCCGCAGCAACTACCGCACCGAGCTCATCGACTTCGACGTCGCCCACATCCGCCTGTCGTACAACGCCATCCTCGGGTATCCAGCGCTGGCCAAGTTCATGGCCGTGACTCACCACGGCTACAACGTCCTCGAGATGCCAGGAAGTTGCGGCGTCATCACGGTGCCCTGTGAGGAGAAGGATGCAGTGTGTTCCCTGGAGCGAGCCTTTCAGGCCGCGTCGCTAGAAGACCCAGATCGCGGAAGCAGGAGGCTTCCTGAGACCACTCCCAAGAAGAAGAAGACGTCATCAGGCTCAGCCCCTCGGGAGGCAGGCCCTTCTGGGCCCGTGTCTGCTCGGGAGGACCCTCCTTCCATCGCATAGGAAAGCGCGCCCGGCGCCCTCCTCGGGCAGGGCTCGGGGGCTCTCACCTGAAGGGCCATCGACCTAGCCAGGGTCACGAGGGAGGCGCTTGGGCACCATGTGAAGGCGTGCTTCGAAGCACGTTTCCCTCGAGAGGGAGCCAGGCAAGGAAGGTCAGACCAGCGGGAGTTCGTCAACAAGGCCATTCAAGAACTACAGGAGTCGAGGATCATGAGAGGTTGCCGTCGTCCACCAGCTATGGCCCCACATCCAGGCGAGATGGTGGGCTGCGCATCTGCGTCAACGTACCAGGGCTCAATCAGATCGCCACAACGGAGCGTCTCTGTCCCTTGCAAGTGGGGCGCTGCGGAGGTCCACCCCGCAGCTATGTTCGCATGCCTTACGGCCTGCCGAGCGTGGCTGCGGCGTGCCAGCGCCTCATGAGAGGCATCATGGAGGCTCAGGAAGACAGGCGTTCCGCGGCCATGGCGGAGATGAAGACAGCTCGCGAGGAGCCACCAGCGCCTCCGGAGCGTCCCGAGGCCCCGGGGCCTGGGGGCTCGTGAGGATCGGCTTCCGCAACCCACCGAGTCTGCTGCACCAACGCCACTTCACCGACGACACCCTCAGGTGAAATCTTTCAAGCCTCATTCCCAGCTGGGAGCGCCCTCCCAGGGTCGCATCACTCCCAGGCCGCGTGGGTCCGTCCCTGCGGCATGTATCTGCTTTTATTTCCCAGTTGTTAATTTGCCTTGTTGGGGGCGCCCCTCGGGCTGCATCATCCCCAAGCCGCTCGGGCCAGGCCCAGCGGCATGTATCTCCCTCGCGTTTATTTCCAACTATGCATTCGCCTATCACGCTTGATTGCTTGATGCCCGTCCGCGGCATCCCTTCTTCTCCATGTTGACTACTTGCACGTTAAAGGGGGGGTGCCTGAGCATCGCGACTCAGGGCTCTTACTGGCTCTCCAGCCCTCATCCTCTGGCCTTGTCCACGGCATCGCGACCTGGCATACCAGCGATGGCTGAGACAAGCTCGAGGGCCGGGACCCGAGGACGTAGAGTACCGGCATCTAACCAAATTTTGCAGGGACACATCTCAAGATATGGCCCAGTGCCGGGCGCAACCCGCCCAGAGGTAGGGCCTCGTGAGTCCCGCGCTGGCTCACGGGTGCCCAGATATACCTCACCTAGCCCTACCATGCCGGCCACGTGTCAGGGCGGGGATGTACATGCCCCGGGGGCTCCTCCCGGAGGGGAGCCCCCTCCCATGTACCAATGGAAGCACCATGCTCCGCGCTGGCTGACGACACTGCCGAGGAGCGGCTATGCCTGTACACATACGGAAGCGCTATGCTCTGCGCTGGTGATAAACAACTGAGGGTGGCCTCCGGGCCGCGTTAACCTCAGGGAGCCCAGAGCTCAGTGGCTGGCCTCATCGCAATGCCTCCCCTCGGGAGTGCCGCGCGAGGAGGCTAGGCACGGGGGCTACGACTGGGTCACGCCCAGACGTACGCCGCCCAGCCAGGCCTCTCGGGCCTAGTTCGTCGCGCGTCTCTCCCCGAGCGGAGCCAAGGTATGAAGGCCGTTTGCGCGTCAAGGGGGACCCCTGAGCATCGCGACTCAGGGGCCTAACTGGTCCCGTAGCCCCTCACTCCTTAGTTCCGAAAGGCTATGCTGGTTGAGGTACGCGCGGGGCCGGGCTCTGCAGACGTAGAACGGTAGCCCCGCTTGCAGTTCACCTCATCGCCCGCTGTTTGCGCGTCAAGGGGGACTCCTGAGCATTGCGACTCAGGAGCCTAACTGGCTCCGTAGCCCCTCACTCCTTAGTTCCGAAAGGCTATGCTGGGTGAGGTACGCGCGGAGTCGGGCTCTGCAGACGTAGAATGGAAGATACACCTACATCACGCTTCCCTACTTGTTGTTCGCGCGTCAAGGGGGACTCCTGAGCATCGCGACCCAAGAACCTAACTTGTCACGTAGCCCCTCACTCCTTTGGTTCCGTCCTGGTTTCCGGTCGGGGCTAATGCTGAGTGAGGCACGCGCGGGGCCGGGCTCTGCCGGCGTAGAACACAAGCAAGTAGGGAAGAAAAGCATAAAATCCAAGGAGTTTAAAAGCAAATATTACAACACATACTGCCGTCCTAGTACCAAACGCAAGTTTAAATGCCTCCCCGAGGCGTGATGCATGTGCAGGAACTGAAAGAAGAGCAGGGATGGAACGGAGTCACTTGTAGGCGGTGGCTTCGCCTCGTGGAACGGCAGGGTCGGCAGCGCCTTGCTTTGGCTTGGTGCTGAAGGCCTGGAACCTCCCCAACAGCGCCTCCGCGCGCCCCTTCACGGCTTCGACAGCGGCGCAGCACCCTCGCCGCTCACCGGTTCCAGCAGGCCGTTGAGGTCGGCATTGGGATCGCGAAGGTAGATGTGGGCGAAGACCCGCGTCAGCGCAGCAGAAGACAGGACGCGCGCCTCGGCCTCGGCCGCGGGGCCGATGCCAAGGGCGACATCCCCAAGAGCCTTAACCAGGAAGGGAAGCAGCTTGGCGGGGCCGTCCCCGTCACCGGCTAGCGGGCTGTCCAGGCCGCTCTCGTAAAGCATCTTCAGCGAAGTGCGGGCATCTTTCTCCATGTCCGCAAAGGCCACGCGATCCTCGGCGAGGACCCTGGCCTTGGCATCCAGCTCGACCTTCGTCACCTCCAGCTCCTTCTTCAACGCGCCTAGGTGGTCGCGGCGCTTCTTGAGCTTGGCCTCCCAGTCCTCGAGCGTCGCCTTCGCCCAATTCTCCTGCTCCTGGCGAAGACGAACCTCCTCCGCGAGCTGGCCCCGCAGGCCTTGCAGCTCGCCCTCCAGCGCCTTGCAACGACCGCGGACTTCAACCACCTCTCCCAGGGCTGCGTCTCGGGCAGCCTTTGCCTCGAGGACGGCCCGCCTCTCCTCGTCACAGGCCGTCAAGGCCTGAACCAACGCCGCCCGGATCGAAGCATCAGAGCGAATCCGCCCCGAAGCCAGTTCCAGGCGCCCGACCACCAGGCGAGGGTCGGCGCCGAGAAGATCCTGCCGCAGCCGGTCCAGTTCAGCAATGGCATGCTCCAGGATGGAAGAAGAAGGCGGAGAAACATCGGTGCGCTCCAAGACAACAGGAGGAGTTGGGGAAGCAGCGGTCAGTGGAACGGGAGGAGAAGGTAGCGGCGGCGAGGCCGCCGTGTCCCGAGGCGGAGTCCGCTGCGCCTCCACAGCCGTAGCAGCGGCGCCAGACGAGGGCACCTCAGGAGTCACTTGGGCCATGGGGCTGAGCTCGCCCCCGCCAGCATGGCGAGGCCTCCCGAGGGCGACCGGGCAGGAGAAGCCCGCGCGCCGCGGTCACCCCCCTCCACAGGCGGAGGCGCCGCCGCGGATGGCGCCTCTGGAGCCCCCTTCGACTTCTTCGCCATGGGCGCCAGCCTATTCAAGAGAAGCAATCATCAAGCCTCGTCGGCGCAACGAGAAACAAAAGAACAAGGATCAAGCGCTTACGGGTCATCGCCGGTGAGCTCGGGCAGCCTCCGGCCCAACTTGAAGCCTAACAGCCGGCTGGAAGGGTCGGCCTTGGAAGCAGAAGGCGCGTCTGCAGACTGCCTCGGGGTGGGGGCAGACCCGCGGGAGATCAGCCCGGTCCTGTCCTTCTTCGGGATCGAGGGCGAGCTCCCGCCACCCAGCGCGTCATCGTCATCATCATCATCATCATCGCTCGGCGAAAGACGGAGGGTACCGGGCGAGCGCCGAGGGAGGGGAGCCCTCGACTCTCCATCGGTCGCCCCAGATTTGGGCCCCTCTCCCCGCTCCTCTTCGTCCTCCTCCTCGCTGGAGTCGCCGGAGGGCACGTCCACCGGTCCTTCTGAGGCCGCCACGGGCACGAGCCCGTCCCCGTTAAAAATGGGCATGGACTCCACCACCCGCTTCCAGTCGTCGCGAAGGAACAAGGGCTTGGGAGCGCCCTTCAACCTTGCCACCTCGCCCCCAACCAGAGATTGAAGAACCGCGGTCACATCCTCTTCGTCCGCAGCCTCATGGCTCGGATGAGGCCTCCACATTGGAGGAGAGTACCGCCGGAGTGGAGCGAGCTGGTACTCCAGGAACTCCTTCAGCAGCGACGCACCGGTCAACTTCGCTGCCGTCATGCAGGCCGGCCTTAAGTCCGCGTCCATCTTCTCCAACACCAGCTTCGTGCGGGGATCAGTGAGCTCCGCCCGGCACCAGTCGCTGGAGCTCACGGGCTGCTCCGCGGGCAAGATCAGCCGAGGGTGGATGCACCCGGCATCTACCAAGACCCACTTGCTCCTGAAACCCTCAGTCCTCTTCCCGGGACTCGAGATGGCAATGGTGCCACCATACGCGACGAAGCTCACGCACGCAGAAGGAAGGCCGCTAGAGATCCGGAGGGAGAAGTAGTGGCGCAGCAAGGCCACCGAAGGCTGCACCCCCACGTGGGCCTCGCAGTAGTAAGTAAAGATCGCCAGAAGAAGAACGGAGTTGGGGTGGAGATGCAGAGCCTGCAAGTTGTAGTGGCCGAGGACAGAGAAGAAAAACTCGGAGAAGGAAGGCATCAGGCCCGCAACAATGGAGCTTGCGAAGAGAGGATAAAAGGTGCTCCCTCGGCCCTCAGGGGTGGCGGTGCCGGCCTTGAACACCTTCGTCCCGTCAATGCCCTGCGCCGCCGCCATCCGGCGTAGCCGGGCAAGGCTAGCCTTGGACACATTCGGCAGGTCCAGAGCAGGAGAACACCAAGCTTCGGCCGGAGGCTGGCGAGGCGCCATGGCTTCCTAGGTTGCGCAGCCGGAATAGATCTGGAAGTTTGGAGGAAGAAGGAGAAGGCGCAAGAAAGGGGATCTAAGCAGCAACCAGAGAAAGCAAACGGCAAGGTCTGGGCAGATGCCGCTCTTTTATCAACCTGCACAGTTGCTGAAGCACTTGCGTCCAGTCAACCGCCACGCGGCGCCCAAGGCCGCAGGCTGTTAGGGCCCGTGGCGCTTCGCCCTTGCCCTTTCGCCTCTCGGCACGACCAAGTCCATGCGCGCCTTGGGCCCGGGAGCTACTGTCGGCGTTCTGGGAACGGGGGTCCCCAGACTTGCCTGCCTGCGGCCTGCGGCGTGGCTCAAATGGGGGCCCAACACGACCCATCTTCATCAACACAAGGCTCAAGACCCTCGCGAGGCGGACGACACGGCGCATCCTCAGGCGCATCCTCAGGCGCAGCCTCATCAGGCTGGCTCGCGAGGAGGCGGAGAGTTCAAGGCGGGGTACCTCGCGAGCTGCCCATGACGTAAGCCATGACGACTCAGGATGCCAGGCGGGTGCCAGCGCGCGCAGCGTCCTTCTTTCCTCTTTGGTGCAAAGGGGGCAAGCGCAGCCGCGGAGTACCGATGCATCAGGCAAAGGTTGTCATTTCGGTGCAACGAGACCAAGACCAGGAGGACTACGAGACGGAGGTCACCATGGAGCCCAGCACGGCGTCATCACCAGAGCCTTTGGCAGGCGGAGACTGCTTTTGTCAGGATAAGTGTACTCGCTGTTCCCCTTCAAATTAGCCCGTCGTTGTTGGCTCCCTTCCCGCTCAATATTTGGGAAGAGGATCAGGGCCTCTATAAATAGGACTAGCCACCCACATAGCAAGTGGTTCGGTTGGATGGTTCGGTGAGAGAGGATCATCTCATCGGAGAGAGAGAGAAAGAAAGGTGACTGAACTCCTCCTAGCAGTTCATCACCTCAGCCAAGAACAGACCCTCGCGAGGCTGTTCTTTCTTGTATTGTTCATCATCTCCAGCCCCAAGAGGCAATTCACAAACCACACACTGGAGTAGGGTATTACACCACAACGGTGGCCCGAACCAGTATAAATCTTGTGTCCCTTGTGCAATTCTTTTAGTAGTTTAGATCCTTGCGAGACGGAGAGGTAGAGGGCATGATCTCCGTGCGCACCCCAGTGTTCGAACCTTAAGGGTCTGCCGGAACCCACGAATCCGACAGTCGTCTCCGTCGACGGTGGCTGCCTGCCCTGTCGCCGCATCCTGGTATGTGCAGCTCACCTTGACCAGGCCGGTGACGTCTTCAGTGTCTTCGGCCGTCGGCACGTCCATGAGTATCAAGAAGCGCCTCTCCTCGTCGGCGTAGAGCTCGCCGACGTCCACCGAGGAAGCACGGCCATCGTCGTCCACGTGGCTGTCGTAGCGGCCGGACTTGACCTCGCGGACGCGCACGCCCGGATGCAAGCATGTGACCGCCAGACGCGCCTCCTGCACGACGACCGTGAGGAGCCCGCCGATGCACTGCGCGAACGCGTCCTGGACGATCGCCTGGTTCTGGATGAAGGAAAACGTGCCGCCGGTGGCCTCCGCGATGCTGTGCATGGCCGCCGCGTCGTGGTCCGTGCCGAAACCGAACGTGTGAACCGCCGGAGGCCGGACTCCCGCGCCGTTGTACCCCCTGAGAGAAGGTGGCACCAGGGTGATGTAGTTCGCACCGTTTCTCCCCGCCGCGGTGTACGTGTCCTGCCCATCGGAGAGAAGCATGATACTGGCGACGGCGTTCATGTGGCGTCGGCAGTCAAGCACCTCGGCGGCCACGCGTAGGCCCTCGCCGATGTTCGTGCAGCCGTCCGCGTAGAGGGACTCCACGGCCTGCTTCGCCGCGGCCTTCCCTCCGTCGGACATGCGCGCGAGGCGGATCAGGCGACTGGCGTTGTCGGAGAAGGAGACGACGGAGAGGCGATCGGCCGGGCCGAGGTTGTCGATGACGAACCCCATGGCCTTCTTGAGCAGGGCCAGCTTGCTGCCGGCCATGCTGCCGCTGACGTCGAGCACGGTCACGAGGTCGAGCGACGCGCGCGCCGCCTCGGAGGAGGGCGCCTTGGCGTGCACGAGCACGGCGAAGTTCTCGCGGGGCCGTGCCCCTGGCCAAGGCCGGGAACTCGCAGTGCGTCCTGAGGACCACCGCCGCAGCTCCTGATCCGCCGTTACTTGCCGCCGCGGCCTGTGCCGGGACGGTCGGCTCGTCGTCCTGGTACGCGCGTCGCACCTGCCGGGACGACGACGAGGACGACGATGGCGATGTGCGTGGGGCGTTGACGGCGGGGAGGACGGTCCAGGGCGCCTTGCAGAGCGGGCAGTCGTGGTTGCCGTGCGCGACGCTGGCGGAGATGCAGCGGAGGTGGAAGGCGTGGGAGCACTCGCCGTGAAGCCGGCCTGGCCGCGGACCATGCCGCCGAGGCAGATGGCGCAGGCGTCGGCGTCGGCGTCCGCCAAGCGCGCGGCGGAGGAAGGTCTGGGTCGCATCTGGTGCACGACGGACGGAGTACGTACAATGTCGTTGTGTCGGTGTTGGACGAAGGCAGCGCGCCGTACATATATATAGCGGGTCGGGTCGGTTAGGTTAGGTTACGTGGGGTGCTCGACGTACTCCGCATCCGGAAACTAAGGTTTCGTAGCCCGCGCGGAAACCAGGCGACAATATTTTCTTTCCATGCATATTTTGTTTTTTTAGAAACTTTCCATGTGAACATTGTTCGATTTCACAAACTTTTGAAAACCAAAACTCTTAAAGTACACAACATCCCAAACTTTCCATTGCCTGATTGTATTATGTTTGGGATTGTTTGTTTGTTTTTTATATAATTTGTTTAAAATGAATCCAATCTATTTATACAATTTTTATCTAAAGTACACAACATCCCAAACATAATACAAATTATATGTTGGTCTCTAGACCACCAAACAACAATTGTTGCCAACACAACGAGCCACCGACGTGGCATTGTCGCCGCTCCCACATCGGAGTTGATGATAGCCCAAAAGTTTTAGTGCGTGTGCCTCAAAGGACCAGTGTCTCGGAGCCACGATCGTCGTTATTGACTCCTTCAATCAATTCGAAAAACCTGACTACAAATCTCGTCATCGCAAATGCTCGGAGTCAAACTCTAACCGGCACGAATCAATGGAAAGAAGACTTTACATTATTCTCTTTGCGAGAGCAAAAAAGAAACACATGTGCTAATTTCCAGCCCTCTTTAGTTATGACCAAGAGTTTTGGTTTTCAAAAGTTGGTGAAATCAGACAATTTTCACATATATAAGAAAATGTTCGTGAATTTTGAAAATGTTCATGAAATTGAAAAATGCCATAAAATTCAAAAATTATTAACGCATTAAAAAACATTGATAAGTTTAAGAAATGCGCAGGAATTTCTAAAAAAAGCTTCAGGAATTTGGCAAAATATAATAAATTTAAAATATTCAATGAGGCTGGAAGAATATTTACAAACCTAAAAGATGAACATAAATAAAAAAGACGCTAACTGATTTTAAAATGTCTTATTTTTTAATAAATAAAATACATAATTAAAAAGGAAAAGACAAAAGGCAAGTAAAAAAGACAAACAAACAAAAGAAGAAACCGG
Organism: Triticum dicoccoides; assembly: GCF_002162155.2. Classification (NCBI taxonomy): domain Eukaryota; kingdom Viridiplantae; phylum Streptophyta; class Magnoliopsida; order Poales; family Poaceae; genus Triticum; species Triticum dicoccoides. The sequence goes on along the minus strand of NC_041380.1, from coordinate 594,614,276 downwards.
CCAGAAACTTGAAAATTCTTCCCAAAACCGGTGGAAAGGTAGCTACTCAACTTGCCGAACTTACCGCACACAACGGAGCTAGTTACTATTTAGCGCTTAAGGCATCACTTAAAGGCATATCGGCACATAGCGCATACCCATGGTTACTTTTTAGATTTACATATACATCCACCATCTGGAATCATGAAACTTATAGAAGCTTCCAGCCGGATTTGTGAAGCTTCTAGAAGCTTCCAACTATTTTTTGTCCTACTTTTCTCTTTTGATATTTTTGTTCCTTATGTTACTTTTTCGTGTTATTTTTTGTCCTTTTTGTTAAATTTATTTTTATTTTTTTATCTTTTTTTGTTTCTTGCGATCTTTTTTAACATACTTTTTCCCAATTTATGATTTTTATTAATTTTGTGAAATTTTCCCATATTCTTAGTATTCTTTTGCAAATTCACAAACTTTTTCCAATAGATAAAAAAATGTATGTTTCAAATACAGGAATGCTTTTCAGTTTTGTTTTTCTTTATTCCTTTTTAGTGAAAAATAATCAAATGAATGAAATTTTTACATTTCGTAATATTTTTTCAAAAAATGAATTTCAGTTTTTTTGCTTCCACGTTTTTTTCAAATAGATGATATTTTTTCAATTTCATGGGCTTTTTCAAAATCGTGAAATGTTTCACAAATTCGCTGTTTTTCAAAATTACAAACAATATTTGAATTTTTGAACCATATGGGATATTCATGGATATTTGTAAAAATTGTGCACATTTTTAATTTGAGAAGATTTTTGGCAAATTCGTGATATATTTTTGTTCATGGATATTTTTGTCAAATTCATGAACTTTTATTTAAAATACGTACCTTTTTCGAATGTATGACGTGCGGCCTCCGCCACATAGGACTCTGACACCCTCGGCCCATGCAAAACTCTACTCAATGCGGGTATTCTCACTCTGTCCGACCTCCCGCTCTGTATCTGTTCTCCCATAATGGCATAGCCGCCATACTACCCCGGTCACTCGCCTAGGCATTGTCAAACTTGAGTCACTCCACCCCACGCGCCTGCCCTTGGAATTGGTCACCGTTCCACCATCGGCACCTGGCTATTGTTCCTCCTTACAGATGTCGTCCATGTCGGACAACAGTCGAACAACATGCCCGAGAAATGTTTGGCTAAATGCCATAGCCAAATTGTTGTCATTTTTTACTTTAAAGAAAACACAATGGATTAGGATACGTGGTGATCGTGTGACAATTCTACATGGACAATCATAGATTAGGGGGAGTGTTGTGATTGATAAGCACATATTAATTAGAGGGAATATTTGTGAAATTATTTTGTCAATATTTGAAATAGCTTCGAGAGAAACAGGAACCGTTTCGGGGTCATCGGAAGGGTTTCCGAATTTATTGGGCAATACCGGGTATTACCGATAAATAATATATAGATGAAAAATGTTTTAGGGGATGTTAAATTAATATTTAATAATAAACTGCTCTAATAATAGTTAGGAGACTTTATATTTAATTTGATATCGACGGGCCTTAAAAGAATAAGAGGTTGAAGGAGAATTGAGCCACAAGGGCCCAATAATGATGGCACCCCCTTCTCCCCATGGAAAGGGGGGAGGGAGGGCGAATTGGAGAGGGAGTCCCTCTACCCTTGGCCGGCCAAGGGAGGGAGACTTTCCCTCCTTTGTGTCGCCCCCTCCTTCTCCTCCAACCTATATATACTAGAGGCATTTGCACCTTTTCGATACACAAGTTTTGGAGCCTCCTCTAGTTTTCTAGTTCTATTTCTAGTCGATCAATCAGAACTTGACCTAGATCCTCTAATCCTCATAATTAGAAAACCATCAGTGTGGTTCTAATCTGCTCTCTCTAATTCTCTGGCGACGTTTAGCTGTGGACGGCTAAGCGCTACCGGATCATGAAGACCGTATGCTTGCAACTCGCAAAGATCGTGCTTTCGGTCTTCCCTTCAGGGACTGTTCGTGGGCGGTCTACGGTATCGTTCATCTACGGTTCGAAGGACTCCATTTACGATCTACACCGACTCATTTTCTTCCGCTGCAACTTGAAGGCGGTAGATCTGATCCAAACCGTTCATCGCATCTTCATAATGTTTATGGGTGATTGTAGAGCGAATTTTTTTCTACTACGTTTTCCAACACATGCATGCGCATAGGTCAATCGGGTCATCAAGAAAGGAGACATACCAAAATTGTGGGTTGGGCAGTTTTTTAGAATCCGGCCAATTCCAGGTGTAATGTGCAAAAGAGTGTAAAGTTTACGCCCCACAAACGACCAACCAAGCGTCTAACCAAAGGCCACCCGGTTTTTCTTCAGAGGGTATGTTTCCCGGGGGGATATGGATAGAAAACGACATTCCAAATGTAGCCTTTGAGGTAAATGTGAGCATTGGGTGTAAGTGTAAATGTCCCTTCAACTTTTATCCATTGTTTTATTTTTCTGTTATTTTTTTTGCGGGGGTAAAGAGAGTTATATTCAATGATATTGGAGTTACAGTTAAGAGGCTAGAGTCCATTAGTACACAGGGGCCCTCCATGTAGCCACACAACGGTGGCACATTTCGTGCGGCTATATCTCGCTGACTAGAATGAAGCTTTTGAGGAATAAACTTTTGAGACTCTCTCATGGCTTTGATCTCCAAAGCAAGATGACCATATGAAGAATGAACAAGTGACTCGCCTGTGAAGATAGATAGGGTTGTAGATGCTGATAGAGACCTTAGTTGTCTACATCGTTTTCTTTCTTCCCTTGGAAGAAAGAGAACCCTTTGGCTAGGGTTTCTCGTGCCTTCCAAGGTCTATACCCCATTTCCTACGGTCTTAGGGCCATGGAGGCGCGGTGAATCTTAACCATTGTTGGCAGGAGGACTCTGTTTTTTTTGTACTTTTTTCATAGTTTTGTTAGGGTTTGTGTCCTCCTCAAAGAGGCGAGGCGGTGACGGCTCTCTGAAGATGAAATAAGGTTCTCCCCGCCTAGTGCTCGCTCCGGTGGTGTTTCTAGCATCGCCGGAGGGCATGTTGAGGTTTGTGTCCAGCGGATCTCGGGGGATTTGGTCGGCGTTTGTCTTTGGTTGATCCATGTGGATCCTATCTTCGTTTGTCTATGTTGATGTGTGTACAAGTTGGATCCTTCCGATTTACGCTTCACCTCATTGGCGGCGGTTGCTATTCTGATGCATTGGTCTTACGGGGACTTAGCACGATGACATCTAGACTGTCTACTACAACAAGCGTTGCCTGATTCCAATGATGGAGGTGCGAAGACGGCAGGCGCGCTTTCGGCTCGCTTCAGTGCTCGTAGTCGGCGTTAGGTAGTCTATGGACCAAGATGTATTTTTTACTTATATGATATTCTTTGTACTTTCTTAACAGTTGATGAGTACATCAAAAAAATTTCTCGCAAAAAAGAAAAATTAGGCAAAGAGGGGCGGAGCATCTTTTTTTGTGCGCACCATCATCCCCAATTGTCAAATTTGGCAAATCAAAAGGATAACCATCCTCCCAGTAAACTGTTCCTTTTTGTCTTTTTTCTCCGTTTATGCTTCTGTGGACTCTGAACATTCCAACAGGATGCAAACATTTGTCCACACGTGTATGGAAACAAAAAAAGAGAGTAAATCAGGATGTGTCGTTCCGGTGTCCAGGCTCATCTGCACCTGATTAGAATTTTAAAAAAGAATCAAAAAATTCCAAAAAAAATTGTGAGGTAGAAAATTTGATTAGTGTGGCCCGCTTCAAAATTCAAATAATTTGGACATCTGAACAACTTTCAGCAAAAAAGACAAATCAGGCCAAAACATTGTACATGGACAATAAACTTTTTTGCAGACCCCTAATTTGTCTTTTTTGCTAAGAACTGCTCAGATGCCGAAATGGTTTGCAAATTAAAGCAGACCTCTCGCATCAAATTTTCTGCCGCACAAAAAATAATTTTTTTGAATTTTTCTAGTATTTGTTTTGATTTTTTTGGTCTGCGCAGGTGCGGGTGAGGTCCAGTGGCGAAGCCACGTTTTGGTTGTGTGGTCACTTGACTACACATGAATTTCACAGGTCAAGTACTCCCATGTATGGGTACTGAGCTGCTGAATAAACAATTTCTAAAAATGCCTAAACAGGCCAACTCGTCATCTGTGTTGGGTAACTTTTGGCTGGGAAAAGAAAAGCAAATTTGCAATGGAAGTCCTAATAACTATAGAAATACCATTAGATATTGGTCTAAATATATGAAATATTGAGGAAATACACACTTATGTGGGATACTTGAGGACATGCAATAGTACCGACTGTTTGTGCCGCGCGCTGGACCTCCGGAGGAGTTCACACCAGGCAGCAGCGACCGGAGCCGCGTGGAAAGGCACCACGCACGATCGGAGGAACGTTCCGGCCGGGTTGGAATGGCACGGAGCCACTGTTGACTGTGGTGCGGTGGACTGTGCAACAGTCCACGGCAGTAGCAACCAATCCAATCCACGCCACATTCCACTCAACACCGCGTCCACATGCCAGAAACCACGACGCAACTGCCCCACCCGTCAACGGCCCCCACTATCCATCCACCTCGACCGAACGTTATCCCCCGCCGCCCGCCCACTGACACCCCGGCCCCACGCGCCGCACGCCGCACGGCACGGGTCAGCAGCCTGGCTGCCCCGGCACGGGGTTGGACGGGACCCGACGACCCTACGCCCACCAAAACGGAACAGAAAACTACCCTCA
>NC_041380.1:594543322-594609124 GCF_002162155.2 Triticum dicoccoides | reverse complement strand
GCACCCCCAACCCCCACCCCAGCCCCAGCCCCCGCTCCCCCCGGACATCGGCCGGGTCCTGGGCCGGCCGATGGAGGACGTCCGCGCCACCTACACCTTCGGCCGGGAGCTGGGCCGGGGCCAGTTCGGCGTCACCTACCTCGCCACCCACAAGTCCACCGGCGCGCGCTACGCCTGCAAGTCCATCGCGGCGCGGAAGCTGGCCCGCGCCGACGACGTGGAGGACGCGCGGCGGGAGGTGCAGATCATGCACCACCTCACGGGCCACCGCAGCATCGTCGAGCTGCGCGGCGCCTACGAGGACCGCCACTCCGTCAACCTCGTCATGGAGCTCTGCGAGGGCGGCGAGCTCTTCGACCGCATCATCGCCCGCGGCCACTACTCCGAGCGCGCCGCCGCCACGCTCTGCCGGGAGGTCGTCAGTGTTGTGCATAGCTGCCACTCCATGGGGGTCATGCACCGCGACCTCAAGCCCGAGAACTTCTTGTTTTTGAATAAGAGGGAGGACTCCCCGCTCAAGGCCACCGATTTCGGGCTCTCCGTCTTCTTCAAGCCCGGTCAGTGATTCATTGACTAGTTAATTGCACTGATGAATTCAATTCATGGTGGTTACTGAATTTACTAGTGTCTGGAAAGGGAGAGGGGAGAAACCTTCAACTATTCGCCTTAGTTCATGTTGTCTCTGCAATTAACCACGACTTACTAGTGTATCTGTAGTGTGCTAGCTCGCTTCAATTTACTAGTAATAACCGAGCTCAAGTTGTGCTCGAGATTAAAGGGTGGATGATGGAAATGCAGGCGAGCAGTTCAGGGATCTTGTTGGGAGTGCATACTATGTGGCTCCGGAGGTGCTGAAGCGGCGATACGGAGCTGAGGCTGACATTTGGAGTGCTGGAGTTATCCTCTACATTCTCCTCTCCGGCGTTCCTCCATTCTGGGCAGGTGCATCTCGCGGCTCAATCAATTTTTGCATTGTTATTGAGGCAGAGGCTGGGAAATGAGTTCAGTTATCCTAACATGAACCCTCTGTGTCTCCTTTTCCCACTTGGTTTTGATTACCAGAGAACGAGGAGGGTATATTTGATGCTGTTCTCAAAGGTCACATTGATTTCTCGTCCGATCCCTGGCCATCGATTTCGAATGGGGCTAAAGACTTGGTCAAGAGGATGCTACGGCAGGACCCCAAGGAGCGGCTTACGGCTGCTGAAATTTTGAGTAAGTCTCTTCTCCACCCATTCACTGACAATCTTGGTTGTGCAGATCATTTTGCTCATGTGCATGATAGTGTATTAGTGTCGCAATCTAATCTGTTTAAGCACGCAGATCATCCATGGATTAGAGAGGATGGAGAAGCCCCAGATAAACCACTTGATATTACAGTGATCAGTAGAATGAAGCAGTTCAGGGCGATGAACAAGCTTAAGAAGGTTGCCTTGAAGGTACTCAAATGATCTGAACTCCAATCTTTTTTCTTTTCTTGCTTGGCAGTCCATTTAAATCTTGGTGATCATTTCCCTTCTATATTCAGATTGTTGCAGAGAGCTTGTCAGAGGAAGAGATCGTGGGCTTAAGAGAAATGTTCAAGTCCCTGGATACTGATAATAGTGGGACAATTACCCTTGATGAACTAAGGGCTGGCTTACCAAAGCTTGGTACCAAAATTACCGAATCAGAAATAAGACAGTTAATGGAGGCGGTATGCTTGCTTAATTTATCTTCTTCCTTCCTGTCTATGCACGCTTATCTTATCGGCATGGCATGGTACAAATATCATAATAGAAACAAAAAACGGTGCATATTTCTCTCTGTTCTGTATTAGTGCCAATCATTTACTAAAAGGCTGCAGGGGGTGTGCACTTATATCTAAAAAGGAAGATAGTGAATGATACCATACGACTTTAGTCGGTATAACGACCTCAATCGAAATCGACTTGTCCACGTTTCTGGTAGAACGGTCCGTGTCGCCTGACTACTCCAGCACTTTCTGTTTCAGCTCCTTAATCATCATCTTACGTTGTTGAACAGGCTGATGTTGATGGAAATGGGACCATTGATTATGTTGAATTCATATCGGCAACAATGCACATGAATAGACTAGAGAAGGAAGACCACATATTTAAAGCATTCGAATACTTTGACAAGGACCACAGCGGGTAATTTCACTTGTAACTATTCTTAAATTAATCTGCCAACTTTTAAGTATTTCATTAACCATCAAGTTGCTTGCAAACTTTCCTTTTGCATAGGTACATAACAGTTGATGAGTTGGAAGAAGCTCTGAAGAAGTATGATATGGGTGATGAGGCAACAATCAAAGATATCATTGCTGAAGTGGATACAGATCATGTGAGTAACTCCAGCAAAAGCCCAAATAAGTCCATTATCTGCTTCCTGAGCATACATTATCTCAGTCATGAAGACGTAAAATATTGTATCGATTTTGCTAACTTACTATTCAGTTCGAGAATATAATAGACTAAACAGATCATCTTGGAGACATGGTAGGAGGTTTTGTTTCAAGATATTCGGGAATTTGTGTCATCTCTGTTAGATTGTGGATGTATACAAAAAATAGTGTCTATGAGATAAAATTAACAGCCTGATTTATGTCGAGGCGAAGCACCTGGACTTCTATCCAAACTGCTTTGTTTTAAGAACTCATTTTCTTATGTTAGATTAGATAAACCAACAGAGTTCATCACTTTAATGTAAGCACCTAGGCTTCCATCAATACTGCTTTGTTTAAAAACTCATTTTGTTATGTTAGATTAGATAAACCAACCGAGTTCATCGCTTTTATATAAGCTCCAGCCATAAAAAATCACGCCTTAAAACAATTTGCTTTAACCTTTTTGGTGGATGTAAACATTACTAATCCTTATGCTCACAAGTCCCAAGTAAAACGTTCAAATGAAGCACTACTGAACTCACTTACTCACTACAGCATTTCCTATTTTTTTGCCTAGGATGGGAAAATTAACTACGAGGAGTTTGTTGCGATGATGAAGAATAACAGCCCAGAGATTGTTCCAAATCGACGGCGCCTATTTTAAGTCTTGCAATGGTTTATGCGAAGCTTGTGATTCCTATGAATGCATTGAGACAGGTGACCAGTCAAGATCTTAATTGGCGAGGAATGAGCGAAGCCATTCATGCTTGGCCACGGAATTTAGTAAGGTATCTGCAAGTGATCCTTTATACTTGGACACACTATCCATCATTGGGAACTCTCCCCTTCAACGTGTTCTGAGCTAGGTGGCACTTTCTTGTGCTACCATGTTATACCATTTACATGTATCCTTATGAGTTATGACTTATGAGGCGAGCCGTCTGGTTTTGTGTTTCCTCCAATTGATCATTTATGTAAGGAAAGGCTTGTAAAACACTCTTAAATGATCATATCAAGGAAGATCATGTTTCCAGATGAATATAGCACAAAGGAAGGTATCTGAAAGCAATCCTTTGTACTTGGACACATTATCCATCATCAACAACTATTCCCCTTCATGTGTTTTGAGCTGGGTGACACTTTTTTGTGCCATTAGACCATCTCATCTTGCATTTCAACATGTATCCTTCTCACTTATGAGGCGAGCCATCTAGTTTTGTGCTTCGTCCACTTGATTGTTTATGTAATAAAAGGATTTGCAAAATATTTTTCTATACCACTATATAGTGTGCCAATAGCTCCACATATTAATCGTGGGGTATGCCGATCCAACGGTCAAGAGATGACAAATCCGAGCATTATCATCCGTTGGATAAAGTTTTCAACTCATAGGATTCTGCCATGTGGCCTTCTAATTGAACCCCCAACTCTACCATCTCATGTGTTCTAGAAGCATCTATCGACATGCTTATCTGATACTCTAATAAAAAGGGACTAGAACAATCTGGATTCTAGAGAGGTAAGAACCAACTTGGATCTTGTCCAAAACAATTCTAGGAAAGGAAGTACATATTCAAATGTATTTTCCCATGCTTTTTATATACATTTAAATGACGTGCAAAGCACGTACAATTTGCTAGTCAAATCAGTATCTCAAGGAAGATCATGCTATTGGATGAATATAACTAAACACACTTCCAAACTTGCATATGATTTTCATTACAGGCTTTGAATCAGCACATATTACACAGATAAGAGATGTTATGACTTGACATCTTGAAGAGATACAATTGCATTTTACTTGGCTTGTACTGGTTATTACAACAAACTTCAATTACATCAAGGGAGGATCATCGAGCTGAGATACTTTTCATCTTTGCTGACTTGTGCTTGATAAAAAGAGATGCTAGCACGCTCTTAGTGCTGGCAGGAGCCTTTTGGATTTCACGCCCTGTAGGCCTGTCGAAAGAACTAAACGCCGACAGATCCTGAAAATGCACACAATGGTACCGTTAAGAAACTAGGATAACCAAATCGAAATCTGGCACGGATAGATTACGACATAAGGATGATGCCCTTCTTAGCATAGTGTGATTTCTTGAAAGGTTTACATCATATTCTAATTTACCTTTGCGCCAACCTTTTGTGCGACGTCGGATTTGATATTCCTGTTAAGTTGCAAAGGCCTACGCACGGGAGAAGCAGGCAACTCCTTACCTGAAACATCAGCAATTCACATGAAACATCCAGTTGACAATTTGCAAAGTAAACTCAGCAATCAAAATTCTAGTTTGAGAGTTAACAAATATGTTGTCTTAGAGCAGAAGTTCAAAAATATGTGCACTTGACAGGTGAAACCACATTCATATGATTCCATGCCCTCTAAGAACTCAAACGGATGTAAAACGGATGTAAAACGGATGTACCAAGAAGATGCGGACCATCTGATGCGAGTTTGGATGGTATCGTATCATCTAGGCTGCACAAAAACCGGGCGGCGGCAAGTTAGGCTTGGCATAAGAAACAACATGTGTCACATAAACAAAGTTAAAAGAAATTGGGATGACTGTCTTACATGAATGTAGGTTTATGTGCTCTATTTGCCGAAGGGCTATTGTCCGATGCCAGATGCCAGGAAAGCGTCTTTGCTGCACACACAGAAATCCAAGATTTTTCTTGTTTAGGTACGTATTGTGATTGGCACAGAGTGGCAAATGAAATTTGAAAGAAGAAGCACCTGAGGGGTAAGGTCTAGGCTGTGATTCCTGATTAGTGTCGGTTCCCAGGTACGCAACAGCCTGAGTTCTCTTATAACCAGTAGCTACATTTGCACAGAGAATTCTCAAGTTAAGTTCAGCTTTTTTTCACTTACTATACTAAAAATTTCAGAAAAGGATAAGACTGCAAGTTCAGAATTTCTTCTTACATGGTAGGATGTAGTGCTTGTGGTGCTTCATGCTTGCCCCCATCATCTGCTGCTGCCTGGAGCCTTCTTTGTCCACATAGATTTGGCAGGTGAAGATTTGCTATGGGTGGACAACAGAGCAAGTGTCATATTAGCTGCATTGTTTCGCCGCCATAGACTGCGCATCTTAGTGATAAACATCAAGCAAATACCTGGTTCAAGCGCGCAAGCTTCAGCTCGAAGGTCGAGATCTCGGAAGCCTGCTGCTCGAATAGGTCCGTCAGTTTGTAGGCCACAGTGCCTAGGTGGTCGACGGCGTTGACAACCGCCCGCACCGCGTAGTCCTTCAAGTTGTCCAGCACCCTGACCACGATTAGCAAGTTCAGTATTCACGAGGAAAAACATGTCATATTCTGAAGCAAGGTTATGATGTGCATTACAAATCACTACACTGTTGACTGTTCATTCACCAAATTTACCATACAAAATTGACTCTACTCCATGCTTCAGAACTTGCTTCTGCACTGTCAGACATGAGCAGGGTGAACCCCTTTGATATAATTCGAACCAAGTGACAAACTGACACCACATGATTGGGGAACACCCAGAATAAATCCAATCGCCAGTACATGGTACATAGGCAGGCTGGCTGTTGTTCAGAAAAGAGATATCTTCAGAAAACAAATACTGTACTAGAGTACTCTGAATGCCACCACTCCTTCATCGGCTAGTACATACGTACACAGGCAGGCTGTTGTTGGATGATTCCAAAAATCCCAGATAAAACCAAAATGACATATCCTTGTTCAGTTCAGCTAGCAGAATTTGTTGCCTAGCTAGTCACATACTCACATATGGACATCAAGCTACCTTATAGTACCTATTGCATGCTGCACCAACCTTCAGTTCAATTCAGTTAGGCCCTATGCCAAGTGACAAAACAGAGACAACATGTACTAGGTAGCACGCAAAATGCAATTGCAAGAGGAATCACCAGTCCACCATGTTAGCAAGATGGTAAATTCTCCCTGTCAGAGTGAGAACGAGATGTGCAGAGAGGTTGGCAATGGAGGAGCAGAGATGAGGTGGCGGTGGCTCACATCTGCTTCTGGTGGGTGTTGAGGTAGGACCTCTCGCAGTACTCGGAGGCGGAGTAGAGCTGCGGCCGCAGGTTCTTGAGCTCCTGCACCCACCAAAACCGTCAAGAACAGAGCCGGCTGGATCCACCGTGGAGCAGAGCGGAGGCGCGTGGGATCTGGGGAAGGAATGCACCCACCTGCAGGGCGTTGACGAAGCTCTTGCTGCGCTCCATGGAGGCCTCGTCCACGGTGGCCGCCCCCGCCCCCTCCCATCCCCCCGGGCTCCGCCGCCGCCGCGCCGCCTGCTGCTCCTCCTCCTGCTGCTGCATTCTCTCCATACCTTCCTCGAGTGGAGTGCAGAGTAAGCGTTATCAATGCCACCAAAACCAAGTGGTGGGGGTGAGGAAGAGGAGAGTGAGTGAGTGGAGTGCGCGCGGTGGGCACGGGGAGCCCGAGCTACCTCACCACCACCTCAGCGCGCGCCGGTTGAGAGAGTGTCGATCTGTAAAATGCGGCTTGGTTATGCTTGGATTTAGCGCCATTTGGTGGGTGGAAGTGGAACCATTGATTGATTGATCCGTTCTTGATTGGTGCTTGCTTTTGTCCCGGCCATCACACTAGCCACTAGCACACTCGTACACTGGCGCTGGATCTCGCTGTCTGAAGCGGCTTGTAATTGTCTTCACCAGGATCCATGATTCCGTCTCAGTGATGCGTGACTGTAAATCGTACTCTACACATAGCTAGTGGCGTGCAGGTGTATGTAATTTGGTCATGATGCTAGCATAATTCGATCGGTGCTGCCTGTGCCTGAGCTGTGCAGAGATGGAGCGTGGGAGAGAGCTATCAATCAATGGGGTCATAGGCTGGTGGTGGTGATGAATGCGTGTCGGTTCGGTCAGATGTACTACAGTACCTACGTACAACGCGAGGGTTATGTGGAGCAATCAATAGTACGCTGTAATTCCTGTCAAAAAACAAAATTAGTACACCGTAATTTGATCACTCGTGTGTATTATGTTGTCCGTGTTTCCACGAACTGGTTTTGCGCCCACCCAACTTTCCTTCGGTATCTTCGACTCTTTCTCTCTTGGCAGAGGAAGTCATGAGTCCAAAGATGCTCCTTTTTTTTTTTTTGAATTAAGGGGCACGGCTCCGATTTCATTTCATTGAGATGAAAGGAAACCACATAAACATAGTCATAAAACAGTTTTTTCTCGACCCCCACACACCCTACCTTGGCCTCCAGGGGGAGAATGACTAAAAAACCCGGGGGTGAAATGGTTACCACGCAGGGCTCCATCCCCTGTCCGCAGTATACAGTAGTGACAAAGCTTAGAACAACTATAGCTATCTAGGAAGAAACTTCAAACTATTCCAACGAAGAAACTCAAAACAAAGAAACAGATAAGCTCCCAACCCATTCCCAGGCGTTTTGTCATCGGCGCCCATCCTCTACTCTTGTTGAAGTAGCCATTCGCAACGATGCTCCTTTTTATCGTAAAGCAATATATGTTGTTTCATGTTCGAGTAAGGAAACATGTGGAGGTTTTATGAAGGAAATATGCCCTAGAGGCAATAATAAAGTTATTATTTATTTCCTTAATTCATGATAAATGTTTATTATTCATACTAGAATTTATATTAACCGGAAACATAATACTTGTGTGAATACATAGACAAACAGAGTGTCACTACTATGCCTCTACTTGATTAGCTCGTTGATCAAAGATGGTTATGTTTCCTAGCCATTGACATGAGTTGTCATTTGATTAACGGGATCACATCATTAGGAGAATGATGTGATTGACTTGACCCATTCCGTTAGCTTAGCACTCGATCGTTTAGTATTCTGCTATTGCTTTCTTCATGACTTATACATGTTCCTATGACTGAGATTATGCAACTCCCGTTTACCGGAGGAACACTTTGTGTGCTACCAAACGTCACAACGTAACTGGGTGATTATAAAGGTGCTCTACAGATGTCTTCAAAGGTACTTGTTGGATTGACGTATTTCGAGATTAAGATTTGTCACTCCGATTGTCGGATATGTATCTCCGGGCCCACTTGGTAATGCACATCACTATAAGCCTTGCAAGCATTGCAACTAATGAGTTAGTTGCGGGGTTGTTACGACATATCTCTCTCAAGGTAGTTTTGGTGATTGATGACAACATGTTTGTGGACTAATCTTGTGCTTTGAATAATTCACAGATTCTCCCCTGGCACAAGACGCCTTCTTCCCCTCGGAGTGTATTTCAAGACAGTGTAGCTCTTTCGTTTCTTTCTCGGTGGACTAGTTGCGTAGAGGGCACCGTACTATCAAGAGGGGGTCCGCTGGGGTTTTGCATGGGTGGAATCATCACGTACACATCAGCTTCTCACCCTCCGAGCTTTTCCTTTCCATTGAAGAGATCTCTCCTCTCTCTTCCTTGTCCTGTCTGGGTCAAAAGCGGTAGTACCGCGCACCCAGCGGTAGTACCGTTGAGGAGCCACAAGCGGCAGTACCGCTCCGCAGCGGTAGTACCGCCCGTGGCTCCACAGCAGTAGTACCGCTGGGGGCCTGGCACCTCCGCCTTGTTCTCAGCTTCTTTGAGAGATTTCTTCTCTCTTTCTCTCGCGCCCCAGCGGTAGTACCGCACTGCCTGCGGTACTACGGCCGAAGGGTCACAAGCGGCAGTACTGCTCCACAGCGGTACTACCGCCCTTGACCCCACTGCCGTAGTACCGCTGGGCAGTCTGGCTCCTACCGCCTCGATTCGAGAGGTCTTTCTCTCGTGTCGGGTTTTGCGGCACTAGTCACGGTTGTAGTGGCGGTAGTACCGTTCCAGGAGCGGTAGTACCGCCCTACCACCGCGGTAGTACCGCATTTGGGTCTGTTCCCTACTAGTCTCCTCAGCGCGGCAGTACCGCTGGCTGGCGCGGCAGTACCGTTGTCCTGGCGATAGTACCGCCCCCTCTCAGCGGTAGTACCGCCCTGTGCGGGGCTGGTTGGTGGGGGGCAACGAGATTGTTGCCCCCACTATAAAAGGGAGTCCCCTTCTTCCTTCTCACCTACCTCTTCCTCCCTCAAGCTCCATTTATTGCTCAAGCTCCATTAAATACTCCAAGCTTCATTTTCGCCCGATCTATCTCTCTAGCCAATCAAACTTGTTGATCTGCTCGGGAGTTTGAGAAGGCTCCGATCTACACTTCCACCAAGGGATTTTCGATTTCCCCACTCATCCCTAGCGGATCTTGTTACTCTTGGGTGTTTGAGCACCCTAGACGGTTGAGGTCACCTCGGAGCCATATTCCATTATGGTGAAGCTTCGTGGTCTTGTTGGGAGCCTCCGATTAAGTTGTGGAGATTGTCCCAACCTTGTTTGTAAAGGTTCGGTCGCCGCCTTCAAGGGCACCAATAGTGGAATCACGACATCTCGCATTGTGTGAGGGCGTGAGGAGAATACGGTGGCCCTAGTGGCTTCTTGGGGAGCATTGTGCCTCCACACCGCTCCAACGGAGACGTACTTCCCCTCAAAAGGAAGGAACTTCGGTAACACATCCTCGTCTTCATCGGATCCACTCTTGGTTATCTCTTACCTTTACTTGTGCAAGCTCTTTAGTGTTTCTTCCCTTGCTTGCTTGTATACTTGTTGTTATTGCATCATATAGGTTGCTCACCTAGTTGCACATCTAGACAACCTACTTTGATGCAAAGTTTAATTTGGTAAAGAAAAGCTAAAAATTGGTAGTTGCCTATTCACCCCCCCTCTAGTCAACCATATCGATCCTTTCAATTGGTATCAGAGCCTCGTCTCTTTATTAAGGACTTTACCGTCCAAAGAGTATGGTTGATACCGTAGACGGTGTGGAGGAACACTCCTGTGTGAATCCGATCTCGTCTACGGGAGATGGGGGAACTTCGGTCTCTCGTGAGGAGTTCAATGTGGCCTTGGAGACATTGAAAACCTCCATGACGACCGAAGTTGAAAGCATGTTTACTAAATTTCTTGAGGGGCTTAAACTATCCACCGCACCGTTGAAAGTGGGTGATCCCGCCAACAAGGTGTCGGATGCTATCCCCGAAAAGGGGGAAGCTAGTAGTGAAAAGGCTCCTTCTTCTAGTGGCAAGAATGGCACCGGCATCTTTGCCCATGTGGAACCACCACTTGTTTATGGTGGACCGGTTCCTTCCACTCATTTGAATCATGCCGGTCCTCCCCCTAAGATTGTGAAAAATGAGGATTTTGATTCTTGGGTTTACCGCTTTAAACGTCATTTAAATCATGTGAACACTAACCTTTGGAGAATCATTGAAGAAGGTTTCTATCCACATGATCCAAGCAACTTCACTCCTCGAGAAGCCGCGGACAATCAATTCAATAAGAATGCTCTCTTCATCATTCAAGATGCAATTCCACCCGAAGACCTACCTCATCTTCGTCCCTTCGCCTTGGCCAAAGATGCATGGCATTGTGTCGTGTCTCTCTATCGGGGAAGCGCAAGCATTCAACGCTCCAACTATGAAGTGGTACAAGATGAGGCCGATGAGTTTGCAATGAAGGAAGATGAAGAACCTCGTGAGCTTTATCGGAGAGTAACCAAACTCGCGGTCTCACTACGAGATCACGCGAGCAAGGACACGGATGACAATTGGATCAAGCGCAAATTCCTCAAGGCAATGATGCCCTATCACAAGGCCATGTCCTTCGTCATTCGTTAAAGACCGGACTTCCACACTTTGACCTCAAGTGAAGTGTTGTATGAGTTTGTGGCCATGAACATTTTGGACAAGACCGCCGACAATGCGGTGCTCCGTCGGGCAAAGAAGCCTAACCTTGCATTGAAGGCCAAGCTCACCGTGGAAGAAGAAGAAGAGGAAGAAGAGGAAGAAGAGGAGAGCAACCCCGAAGATATGAAGTATGCGTATCATGAACACATGGCACTTGCTTCAAGGCAATTTTGGAGCAAGAAAAACTCGAGGCCCAACTTTAGCAAAAACAACTCAAGTGGCACAAGGGGCAAGCAATGTGTAAGGACTTGCTACAATTGCGGCAACATGAGTCATTTCGTTGCGGAATGCCCGTATGAGAAGGGGGAAGACAATGGTGGAAAACTCATCCGAAAGGACAAGGCCAAGTCGTTCCCCAACAAGAACAACTTCACCAAGAAGACTCCTCCCAAGGCTTTGGTTGTGCAAGAAGAGTACAATGAGGATGATGACGATGATGAAGATGATGAGTCGGTTGCCATGGCCTCCGTTGCCATTGCAACAACGTCACGGGTGTCTCTCTTCGACTCACCCAATGAGAGCATCACCGCCAAGTGCCTCATGGCTAAAGCCACCAACAAGGTAACTTCCAACATCAAAACTACCATCATTAATCATCCTTCCCCAACGGATAGCATTAATGAACTTGAGGGAGCTAATGTGGAGGCTAACGAGTTTGAGGCATTTATGGGCAAACTCAAGGGAAAATCCAAGAAGCACTTTGTTGCTCTCTTGGAACAACTTGGTGAGGCCAATGACATGATCGAGGCTCACGAAGACACCATCTCTAAGATGGAAGGGCATAGTCGTGACTATGCCGATGAGATTTCGGATCTTTCCAATGCTCTTGAGGAAGAGCATGGTCTTCGTTTGGGTCTTGAGGAGTCACACAACGTTGATCATGCTAAGTTAAAGAAAGATTATGATCATGCCCTCATTGTTTCTCGTGTGCTAAATTTCGAGAAGGCCAAACTTGGGGTTGATCTTGCTAGACTCAAAGGGGAGTTTGATATACTTGACAAGGCCCACAAGGCCTTGAAGGGTATTCACGCTAGTCTCAAGGAGTCTCATGATCAACTCCAAGTGAAGCTAACTAAGGAGAAAGCAACTTTTCCTCATATGGTTTTAATTGATAATGCAAATGCTACTAACCCGTGTTGTGAGCATACTTGTTGAGGAAAATGCTAAGTTGAAGGAGCAACTTGAGAGAGGTCTTGCGACTTGCATACAAGGCAAGAAGAACCTCAACGATCTCTTGATCAACCAAAAGGGAGGTGTGGCCAAGGAAGGGGTTGGGTACGTGCCCGACTCCAAGAACAAGAAGAAGAATGACAAGACCAAATGACCTCCTCCCCTCATGAAAACCTTTGTGAGGGAGGGAGAAAGTGCCCCCGAGGAGAAGAAGAAGAACAATGTCAAGAAGGGCAATGTCACTCCTCCCAACAAAGCCGGCGATTTTAATCCTTCTTATGTGTTATGCCGTGCTAGTGATGGGCATGTTTATGCCAAATTTGTTGGTTCTCTTCATGAGTACATTGAATGGTCTATTTGGGTTCCTAAGACCCTTGTTACTAACATCAAAGGACCCATTACAAAATGGGTACCTAAAACCAGGTATTGATCTCTTATAGGTGTTTGCTTTCGGTGGTGGATCATGGTTGCTCGATAGCGAAGCTACAAATCATATGACCGGAAGCAAGGACTTGGTGGTGGACGTGCACAAAGTTCCATCTATGCCCACCAATGTCGAGTGGGGTGACGCCTCATCCTCTAAGGTATTGGTACTTGGCAAGGTGGTCATCTCTCATGATCTCACGATCGAGAAGGTCATGCTTGTTGAGTCCCTTGCATACAATTTACTTTCCGTTCGTCAACTTGCAATCATGGGCTTTGCCACTTTCTTTGATATCGATACCGTGGCCCTCTTGTGGAGCAAGACTCTTAAAGTAGCTTTTGTTGGGCATGTCGAGAACGGTCTATATGTGATTAACTTTTCGGAGCGACCCACTAAGACCGCGACATGCCTAATGGCTAAAGTTGATGTGGGATGGCTTTGGCATCGCCGTTTAGCCCATGTCAATATGAGATCTTTGCAAAGTCTCCTCAAGGGGGACCATGTCCGTGGACTAACGAATGTTAGTTTTGTCAAAGATCGTGCTTGCAGTGCCTGTATCGAAGGAAAGCTACATGAGAAGGCTCACCCTCCCACGACTATCATTTATTCAAAGAGGCCCTTGGAGCTCCTTAACATGGATCTTTTTGGGCCCCCATCCTTCGATAGTCTTGGAGGTAGGAAGTATTGCTTGGTGATTGTGGATGACTACTCAAGGTACACGTGGGTGTATTTCTTCAAGAGGAAGAGCGAGACCCAACAAACCGTCATTGACTTTGCAAATGAAGCACAACGTCAACACAATGCAAAGATCTTGACAATAAGAAGTGACAACGGCATCGAGTTCAAGAACTACACCTTGGATGAATTTCTTAGTGATGAGGGAATCAAGCATCAATATTCCGCACCATACACCCCTCAACAAAACGGTGTTGCGGAGAGGAAGAACCGGACGTTGATGGATGCGGCAAGGACCATGATGGCGGAGTTCAAGTCTCCGTACAACTTTTGGGCCGAAGCCATCAACACCGCATGTCATGCATCCAATCGGCTCTACCTCCGCAAGGGCTTGAACAAGACTCCATATGAGATACTCACCGGTAACAAGCCCAACCTCAAGTACTTCCGGGTATTCGGGTGTAAGTGTTTCATTCTCAAGAAAGGTGTTCGGTTGTCTAAATTTGAGGCTAGAGCTTATGAGGGCATATTTGTTGGTTATGCTACAAACTCTCATGCTTACGTGTCCTCAATAAATCCACGGGACTTATTGAGGAGACGTGTAACGTGGAGTTTGATGAGAATAACGGATCCCAAGTGGAGCAAAGTGGCACTTGTGATGTAGGTGATGAAATTCCTCCTCAAGCCATAAGAAGAATGGGTGTTGGTTTCATCCTACCCATTGAGGAACCCCTTGTGGCCGAAGGAGAAGGACAATGCTCCACTCAAGTGGAGCCATCACCAACCCAAGGCCCACACGCTTCCGAAGAACAAAGTGAAGGCCCTCAACCTCATGAACAAGACCAAGGGCAAGATCATACTCAAGACAGTGTTGACACACCAAGTGATGCCCAAGGTCAAGTTCTCTCCCCCGAGCAAGTTCAAGATCAAGAACAAGTTCATGACGGTGCTCAAGATGATCAAGTAACCGCTCCTCAACTCACCACCGAGGAGGAATTAGAGCGTCGTGCCGCCAAGGTTGCTTCCAAGCTCTCCACCAAGGATCATCTCATGACGAATGTGCTTGGAAGCTTAAGAAAGGGGGTAAGCACTCATAGACAATTAGCAAATTATTGTGAGCATCACGCGTTTGTCTCTTGTGTGGAACCCCACAAGGTCTATGAGGCGCTAGAAGATCCGGATTGGCTCAATGCCATGCACGAAGAACTCAACAACTTCGAGCGCAACAAAGTGTGGAGATTGGTGCCAAGGCCAACGGGGAACCACAATGTCATTGGAACCAAGTGGATATTCAAGAACAAGCAAGATGCCCATGGGATTATCATTCGCAACAAGGCTCGTTTGGTAGCACAAGGCTACTCCCAAGTCGAGGGTACCGACTACGGTGAAACCTTTGCTCCTGTTGCTCGTCTTGAATCCATTCGCATGTTGATTGCATATGCTTCTCATCATAACTTTAAGTTACAACAAATGGATGTGAAGAGTGCTTTTCTTAATGGTCCCATTAATGAATTGGTTTACGTCAAGCAACCCCCTGGGTTCGAGGATCCCTACTTTCCCGATCATGTGTATCAACTCGATAAGGCACTCTATGGCCTTAAACAAGCCCCACGTGCGTGGTATGACCACCTTACCGAGTTGTTACAAGACCGTGGTTTTGAAGTTGGGCTAATTGACCCCACTCTTTTTACTAAGAAGGTCAAAGGGGAGTTTTTTGTGTGCCAATTATATGTTGATGATATTATCTTTGGTTCTCCTAACAAAGCTTTCAATGAGGAATTTGCCGCTCTCATGACCTCAAAGTTAGAGATGTCCTCCATGGGAGAGTTGAAATTCTTTCTAGGGTTCGAAGTGAAGCAAATAAGAGAAGGAACCTTCATCAATCAATCCAAATACACCCAAGACATGCTCAAGAGATTCAAGCTAAGTGATGTCAAGCCGGCCTCCACTCCAATGCCCACCAAGTGCCAACTTGACTTAGATCCCAATGGTAAAGTGGTGGATCAAAAGGTATATCGTTCCATGATTGGATCCTTGCTTTACCTTTGTGCATCTAGACCGGACATCATGTTGTTGTCTAGTTTAGGTGTAGGCATGGACATAGGGGAGTGTTGTTCTCTCAATGAACTCTCCCTTCCCCCATTATGCATAAATTGATCAAGTCTTTCACTTTAGCCATTGTTGATGGCACTTGTGCTTCAAAGACGAGTTTTGGTCATGAGCCGAAGGTTAAAATCTTCGCGGTGCCATACCTTTTGACTCAAACATAGGTGGCCTCGGCCACCGCCCTCTTTTGAAGAGGTGTGTCTTGGTCGTTTGCTGGTGTGTTTTTTTTCTCTTGCCGTTTTGTCGTTTCGTCGAGCTAAAGCCACGTTTGTTTAGTTGCCGTGGCGTGCTGGGTGGTACTACCGCTGGTGGTGCGCGGTACTACTGCTCGTAAGCGGTACTACCACCCCCCAGCACGGTACTACCACTGGGGGACGAGAACAGGGGGTTAAGTCAGGGCAGGGGGAGGTTTCTTCTCCCCCATACCCATTCACTTCGCCCCTCTTTTCTCTTCCTCTCTCCAGCCTCCACTCGTCGCGGGAGGGCTCCGGCGGATCTCCCTCTCCGGGGCGTCCCTCTCCATTTCCTTTGGTGGAGTCGATCCCCACCTCGTCCTCTTGCCATGGATGCCGGTATTGCCTCGTTCCTTCTTTCGTTTTGTCTCTTTCTCAGTTCTTGTTTCTTAGGGGCAATGGTGGTTGCATCTCTAGATTTTTGGCTAAATCTAGGCTTGAGTTGGTTGGAGAAGGCAACTAGACTATTTCGATTAGAGTTTGGTAGGATTATTTTTGAATTTGGTAGGCCGGTAGTGCCCGATCTGACCACGGTAGTAGGAACCCGCTGTTTCACCGCCTCGTGCTATAAGAAACTGTTGTTTCTCCGCCTCAAGCAGTACTACCGCTCTCTTTGGAGCGGTACTACCGCTTGACCTAGAGCGGTACTACCGCTCCCTTTGGGGCGGTACTACCGCTTGGGGCGGTACTACCGCGGGCAGGTCACGGTACTACCGCTGCATGCCAATTTGCATCATTTTCCTGCCTTACCTTGATCTTTTTGTTGAGTTTGTTGGCTTATGCTCGTTCTTTTTGGTTGTTTTGCGTGTTCTTGTGTTTGGCTCCAGGTGATGACCTTTCCGAGCAGCAAGGTCACCGTATCAACCCCGGGCGTGCCACATCAAAACGCTACCGCACCTCAGAGCCAGCCGGTGGTTCCTCGAGCACCCAACCGCCTCTAGCAAGTGCATCTGCAAGTGTTCCTCCACCTCCTCAGCAATCGAAGCGAGCCGCCAACAAGCCAAAAGGGAAGACTGTGACTGAGATGACCAACAAGGAGTTTTGGGAGAAGCGTCGCCGCAACCCCTATGCGGTGGACCAAGAACCCACCCTGGTCAACCGCCCGTTCTGGAACCGTTTTCAGTTTGCCATCTACTTTGATGTTATCAAGGCCAAGAAGAATCTTTTTGTTGATGTTCGCTCCATTGACACTGATGCTATGGAGAAGGACCCAGAGTACTTTGGCGAAGCTCTTCAGATGTGCACTCAGCTGAACATTTTCAGAATCATGCAATTCAACAAGGATTTCGATGCGGATTTGGTGGCTCAATTCTATGCCACCGTCCATCTTGGGACGGATGTCGACAGGACTCTGACATGGATGACCAATGTCAAGCTGCTTTCTGTCAAGTGGAAGGCTTTCATGGAGTTACTTGATGTGGTGGATACCGGGCTTGAGACTCCTGTCGTGTTCCGCCCTCACCGCAATGCTACATCCACCCACAAGTAAGCCCTTTGGCCCTACTGCACTGTGAAGGTTCACCCAGTAACTGAGAAGAAGACCTATGAGCTGTCTCCGTATCTGGACATTCTTCATCGCATATTCCGTGAGACTCTCTTCCCTCGGATCGGGAATCTGGATATGGTCCACTCTTACCTCGTGGACATGCTCCTTTTCTGTCAGCATGAGAAGGATGCAAGCACTGGAGAGAGCCTGGATATCTCTCATGTCATGTGGTCTGAACTTCTATCTGCCGTGTCTGAGCGCAAGTGTCCTATCTATGGTTCATTCATCATGAGGCTCATTGAGAGGGCCTGGGCACAGACTTATCCCAGAGTGCTGCTAGAGACTGGAGACTTGGTTTCTCATGAGATCAAGCGTCTGAGGAAGAAGGACAACTGGACAGCGCCTCATACAGGGGGTCCATCTGCTGCTGCTGCTGCCATGGGGACCGAGGGTGAGGCTGCTACTGATGCTCATGAGGAGAATTTTGGCCCCTCTAGTGCAGAACCGTCGTGGGCACAAAAGCTTAAGCGCAAGATGAAGAAGCTTTTCTGCATGGAGTCTCATGGTCAGTACATGACTCATGTGGCGGAGAAGCATGCCAGGACGCGCCACAAGGAGCTCATGCGTCAGATGGGAGAAACAGTTGCCAGTGGGTCTGAGGGTCAGATCACTGAAGAGGAGGAATGGATTCATCAGAATTGCCACTAGACCGACTCCGATTCCGAGCAGTTTTTGACCCACGATGAAGATGCAGAGATGTGATGTTCGAGATCTTACTCCTCCCATCACCTGGAGTCGTAGTGTCACTCTATGCCCTTTTGGTGTCTCGCTGCCAAAGGGGGAGAGAGTGTAGGGATTTGCTTCTTGTGTCGTTCTTTGAGTCGTCTTGTGGTTTCTTGTGTGTTCTCTCGGTGTCCTTCTTTGGTTTTGTTTGGTGTGAGACCTAAGTTCTAGACATATGGTGTGAGACATATGCTCCCTATCGCTACCTTATTACTTATGTCTATTCAGAGTACTGTAGTTTATTATGAGATGCATGCTTGTCCTGTTTATTCTCTTCTCTCATATATCTTGTGCTTCGTATTGTTGGACTATAAAATATAGGGAGAGTGTTGATCCGAATGTGTGTGTTGTGCCATCTCTTGGTGCACACATTTTGGGGGAGCCCGTCTATATTTTGTAGTTCTTAGCCTTCTTCGTTTTATTTCTTTTCCTTGCGCAAATCCCTAGTTGTCATCAATCCACCAAAAAGGGAGAGATTGTTACGACATATCTCTCTCAAGGTAGTTTTGGTGATTGATGACAACATGTTTGCGGACTAATCTTGTGCTTTGAATAATTCACAGATTCCCCCCTAGCACGAGACGTCTTCTTCCCCTCGGAGTGTATTTCAAGACGGTGTAGCTCTTTCGTTTCTTTCTCGGTGGACTAGTTGCATAGAGGGCACCGTACTATCAAGAGGGGGTCCGCTGGGGTTTTGCATGGGTGGAATCATCACATACACATCAGCTTCTCACCCTCCGAGCTTTTCCTTTCCATTGAAGAGATCTCTCCTCTCTCTTCCTTGTCCTGTCTGGGTCAAAGCGGTAGTACCGCGCACCCAGCGGTAGTACCGCTGAGGAGCCACAAGCGGCAGTACCGCTCCGCAGCGGTAGTACCGCCTGTGGCTCCACACCAGTAGTACCGCTGGGGGCCTGGCACCTCCGCCTTGTTCTCAGCTTCTTTGAGAGATTTCTTCTCTCTTTCTCTCGCGCCCCAGCGGTAGTACCACACTGCCTGCGGTACTACGGCCGAAGGGTCACAAGCGGCAGTACCGCTCCACAGCGGTACTACCTCCCTTGACCCCACTATCGTAGTACCGCTAGGCAGTCTGGCTCCTACCGCCTCGATTCGAGAGGTCTTTCTCTCATGTCGGGTTTTGCGCCACTAGTCAAGGTTGTAGTGGCGGTAGTACCGTTCCAGGAGCGGTAGTACCGCCCTACCACCGCGGTAGTACCGCATTTGGGTCTGTTCCCTACTAGTCTCCTCAGCGCGGCAGTACCGCTGGCTGGCGCGGCAGTACCATTGTCCTGGCGGTAGTACCGCCCCCTCTCAGCGGTAGTACCGCCCTGTGCGGGGCTGGTTGGTGGGGGGCAACGAGATTGTTGCCCCCACTATAAAAGGGAGTCCCCTTCTTCCTTCTCACCTACCTCTTCCTCCCCAAGCTCCATTTATCGCTCAAGCTCCATTAAATACTCCAAGCTTCATTTTCGCCCGATCTATCTCTCTAGCCAATCAAACTTGTTGATTTGCTCAGGAGTGGTTGAGAAGGCTCCGATCTACACTTCCACCAAGGGATTTTCGATTCCCCCACTCATCCCTAGCGGATCTTGTTACTCTTGGGTGTTTGAGCACCCTAGACGGTTGAGGTCACCTCGGAGCCATATTCCATTGTGGTGAAGCTTCGTGGTCTTGTTGGGAGCCTCCGATTAAGTTGTGGAGATTGCCCCAACCTTGTTTGTAAAGGTTCGGTCGCCGCCTTCAAGGGCACCAATAGTGGAATCACGGCATCTCGCATTGTGTGAGGGCGCGAGGAGAATACGGGGCCCTAGTGGCTTCTTGGGGAGCATTGTGCCTCCACATCGCTCCAACGGAGACGTACTTCCCCTTAAAAGGAAGGAACTTCGGTAACACATCCTCGTCTTCACCGGATCCACTCTTGGTTATCTCTTACCTTTACTTGTGCAAGCTCTTTAGTGTTTCTTCCCTTGCTTGCTTGTATGCTTGTTGTTATTGCATCATATAGGTTGCTCACCTAGTTGCACATCTAGACAACCTACTTTGATGCAAAGTTTAATTTGGTAAAGAAAAGCTAAAAATTGGTAGTTGCCTATTCACCCCCCCCTCTAGTCAACCATATCGATCCTTTCAGGGATGATGTATTACGGAACGAGTAAAGAGACTTGCCGGTAACGAGATTGAACTAGGTATTGAGATACCGACAATCGAATCTCGGGCAAGTAACATACCGATGACAAAGGGAACAACGTATGTTGTTATGAGGTCTGACCGATAAAGATCTTCGTAGAATATGTAGGAGCCAATATGGGGCATCCAGGTCCCGCTATTGGTTATTGACCAGAGAGGTGTCTCGGTCATGTCTACATAGTTCTCGAACCCGTAGGGTCCGCACGTGTAACATCCCAAAATTCTAAATTTTAGAATGTTATAATAAATAGATAGATTTGATTGATTGTTTGATTGATTGTCTGAAAGTGAGTGAATTCAAAATTTTTTGAAAGTTAAATGAGAGGGAATAAAAGGACTTTCCCAAACTTTCATATTTGCTTTCTGATCTCCATGAATTCAAATTATTTTCAAATACAAAACCCTTGAGCGAAGATGATATGACTTCTTCCATTTAAATTAAATGAAAAGGTATTTGAAAATAATTGAATTTCATTTGGAAATATTTCAATTCATAAACTTCATGCAGCTCAATGATTTACATGAGAGAAGATAAAATGACTTCCTCAAATTATATGAAATATGAGTTGGGAGTTTCAAAGAATTAAATTCAAAGTTCTTTTGAATTTATTTTCAATTTGGAGTTATTTGAGTTTTATTCAAATTATTTTTCTCCAAAAATAAAATATATGGAAATTAGGGTAACATGATTCCCTACAACATAAAATTGGTGAGAAATAAATTTGATTTCATTTTGGTATTTTTAAAATGATTTTTGTTGGATCTTATTAGAGCAGGAGCACTCTTGGAATTATTAGAATTTTTGTGTATTTTATTTAATTCTAGAAAAATGTTCATGTCGTAGAAAATCTTTTTCTGAAAATTTTGATATATAATATGCCTATATAAAGTTTTTATTTTATTTTTGTTATTCGGTTTTCCTTCTATTTCTATTTTTTTTAAAACTGTACGTGTGGCCCATATTTATTTATAGCCTACATGCGCAGTATAGTAGGTTCTGGCGCCCCATTGTTTTTTTCTCTTAAATAGGCCAGGCCCAGCCAGCCATTTTTTTCTTACGCGAATTTTGTAAAAAGAAAAACTGCACAGCAGCGTGGGCGCGGCCGGCCGAAGGCCTTTAGGCCCATCCGTCTCTTTTCTTCTCTATTTCGTATATTTTCGTCTACATTTAGTCCCACATTGCTTAGCCCTTGACCCATAAGCCTCTTTTTCACCAATAAATATAGACCCGTAGACCCTCCAAAAATCATCCGATTCGGCTTAAATCAATATTTTGGTTTGACTAGATTCATTTAAGAAAAATATATTTCTCCTCTCCGGCGCGACTTTTAGAAATTTTCTCTTCTCTCCAAAGTCATCTTTTCTTTGCCTTATAAAGGTATCTTTCTTTATTTTTTCTTCTTTTTATACTTCCGTAGTTTATTATTTTTAGACTAATACAATAGAATAATTAGATTATCAATTAGTCTATGTTTTTATACGTTAGACCTTAACCGTAGCTATTTTTTTTTCTCGTAAAACAGCTTGGCCCTGATTTTTCAAATAGCCAAACTTTTCACTCGTTTATCCAAATTAGATGAAACCAGCGCCTATAGCTTCGTCTTGTTTTCACCTATCCAGTGAACCTGTCACATCAACTTTTTGAAATTTTCAAATTTCGAATTTTGTTCAGATTTATATTCAAACTTCTTTTGATCATAACTTGAGTTTCGTAGCTCCGTTTGAGTTGATTCTTTTTGCAAATCGAAGCTCTTGACCTAAATTTTCTGATAAGGCCAAATTCATATAATTTTGGTACTGTTATAAATTGTTTTATGTTACAAGAGTTATTTTCTTGGTTTTGATGTTTTCCGAATTGTCTTTTTCGATCTTTCTAATCTTTTGAGTGATTGCTTATGTGTGGTTACTATTGCTTGCTTACGTTAGATTGATCGGAGTGTGACGAGTAGAGCTATCAAGAGTTTTGAGTGCAAATCATCTTCATCAACATTGCAGGCAAGTTCACACTTTGATCATACCTCTTTCATACCCAGTTTTTATTGCATGATTAGGATCTAATTAAATTGTGGGTATTGGGAAGTAGTTGATGAGGTAGGAACCTATTGCCCTGCATTCAAACCTTGGGAGTTACTTTTACGTTATGCTTATAGTGTCATGTTATGCTCGTAGACGTGGATTGGGTTTTGAGAGTATTCATGACAAATGTGAGTTTGTTAATTAATGGTTTACTTAAGGTGGCAACTTAAACACACATCTGGGTGGATTGAGGTACCTGGTTATTCCAGGATTGCCTGTCTAGGCACCTGGGTAGACCAGGATTGCCTGCTTTTTATGGACCACCACCCAGGCTCAAAGGGATCATGAGATTTTTCATACTAGAAACTTCCGTGTGCAGTCACAAGCTATTATGGGCTCTAGTATAGTTGATTAAGTTGTGCGAACTCTTACATGGTAGACTAGTAGATGTAGGGGAAAGTAGGTGTAACGGTCTATCCATCGTAAGGTGCTAGCACTTCTGAAAGGCTATGTCTCGGTCATCCGTTTCTCAAACACCATGCAGTGTGAGAATCCCAACGGAGGAGATCAAGTCTTATGGGGAAAAGTGCGCAAACCTCTGCAGAGTGTATAAACTAATCATAATTAGCCGTGTCCCCGGTTATGGACATCTTGAGTATCTAGTACCTGGATTATCATGTGAATCTCATCATGTTACTTTAAATTAATTTTGTTGGCTTTAATGATGTTACTTAATTGGGATTGAGAATGCTGTCAACCATTCTCAATGTTCAACAACCACCATGATAGTTAAATAAGATTTATTCCTTTTCAGTAGGGAAAAATTGGCTTTTCGCAAAAACCTTATAACCATAGAGCTTTTCCACCAGCCATATATGCATGTAGTGATAGCCATTGTTCATCATTCTCTATGGTGTGAATTTGCCAGTACATTCAATGTACTGACCCTTTGTGGCTGCAACGTCTCATGTTGCAAGATTTCTTACGACGAGTAAGTGATACGTTAGGGTTACGATTTCTACACTCAACTTTGTTGTTGGTGTTGATGGGAATCCACAACCTTGTTACTTCCGCTATTTGGATTGAGGTAATAGTATTTATGTTACTTTTTACATGTGATTCACCTCTGTTATAAATCCTCGAGTACTGTGTGTGTCAGCATACCGATCCAGGGATGACACTTAAGTACAGAGACTTGATCCATTCGGGTCGAGTTGCTACAACACCCTTAACGTTCGTTGACGATATAGTACTATGAGTTATGTATGTTGGTGACCAAATGTTGTTTGGAGTTCCGGATAAGATCACGGACATGACGAGGAACTCCGGAATGGTTCGGAGATAAAGATTGATATATGGGATAATAGTGTTTGGACTCCGGAAGGGTTCCGGAATTCATCGGAAGGGGTTCCGGATGTTTCCCGAAATGTTTGGGTACGAGAACACTTTATTTGGGACAAAGGGGAAAGCCCACAAGGTTTTTGGAAAGCGCAAAAGGAAGTTTTGCGAAGTCCAGGGGCCAAACGCCAGGGTCCCTGGCGTCTGGCCCTGGAGTCCGAGAAGGAGTCTTGCCTTTCGGGTGAAACCGACTTTGTGGAGGCTTTTACTCCAAGTTTTGACCCCAAGGCTCAACATATAAATAGAGGGTAGGGCTAGCACCCAAGATAGATCAAGAAACACCAAGCCGTGTGCTGACAACCCCGTTCCCTCTAGTTTATCCTCCGTCATAGTTTTCGTAGTGCTTAGGCAAAGCCCTGCGGAGATTGTTCTTCACCAACACCGTCACCACGCCGTCGTGCTGCCGGAACTCATCTACTACTTCGCCCCTCTTGCTGGATCGAGATGGCGAGGACGTCACCGAGCCGAATGTGTGCAGAACTCGGAGGTGCCGTGCTTTCGGTACTTGGATCGGTCGGATCATGAAGACGTATGACTACATCAACCGCGTTGATATAACGCTTCTGCGAACGGTCTACGAGGGTACGTAGACAACACTCTCCCCTCTCGTTGCTATGCATCACCATGATCCTGTGTGTGTGTAGGATTTTTTTTGAAATTACCACGTTCCCCAACAGTTTAGAGGTTGGTCCAATCGAAATTTAAAATTTCAATCACTGATATTTGTTGAAATGTTTTGTGTTAAATCTCAAAAGTGATACACATGGGTCTGTCTCGAGAAGTATTCGAAACTACATATCTTTTTCCTCGAGGAACACCGCAATTTTGTTGGTCATTGTACATATATCGCAACCGAAACTGGTGGCGGAAGATACTTTTTAAGACTGTGCCCATTGAAAACGTCACTTTTTTTCATGAACTGGATGAATTATTAAATTAAGACATTATTAATTTGAAGAGGAAAAAGACTTGGTACATGTATGTTTTAGAAACAATGAAATAACATGTCTAGCATGCATGCCCGATCAATTTGATCAGTTATAACCTTGAAGGGCAGGAATGCCATACATGACAAAAATAACAAAACGAGCAATGTCAAAAACTAGCAAGGGAGAGAAAGCATAGTTCGAGGAAAACCCACATGTTGACACCTTATACCGTGTAGAATTTCCGATTAGTCATCCCTAAGCCAGGTAATCCTACTCTAATAATCACTATTAGGATATTTACTTGACTGTCTTGACCAAAAAACTCTCCACATACTTAAAGATATAAGAACACTATTGCCCAACTAAGTATCACTAATTCTTAGGTGGATGGAAGTGTTTTATTATTAGTAGTATTAGCTATTTGGCCGTATGTTGCAATGGCGGCACACATATTCTAGTGGTTCAACATCAATCATGTCCGACATACACGTTACACCCACCATATTCTAGATTTTGGCAAGATCTGGTTTATTTGAGTATGGGTAGGGAAAGACAATTTTTTCTAGTTATTTGAGGTTTTGATAAGATCTGATTTGATTTGGGTATGAGTTGTGGAAGGCAAGGAAAGTTTTTAATCTAGTTGAGGTTTTCGTAAAAAAATATTTGATTTGATTGAGGTGGTGTTTGGTTCAGAAGTCCTAGGACTTTTTCTAGTCCCAGGGACTAATCAAAAAAGACTCTCCAGTAGAGTCTTTTTCTAGTCCCTGTAGAAAAAGTCCCTCCTGTTTGGTTTCTAGGGACTTTTTAGGGACTTTTTCTAGTCTCTGGGACTAAAAAGTCTTTGAACCAAACACCCCCTGAGTCGATGCATGACATGGTTTTGGTTTAATTTGACCGAGTTAATGCAGATCCTTTTTCTTGTAGGACAATGAAAGGAAAGCACCAAATTGGTTTAGATGGTGACGTACAAACACAAATTCCCCTCTAATACTTTGATTTTTGAGTTGGAAGTATTTTTCTTATAGTCGTATGCTCTGCTTAGATCTTGGTAGGATCCGGTTCACTGAAATGTCCTAAACAAAAACTAATAAAATGTATATTACCATGACTAACTGGAGTTCTACTATGGCACTTATTTAATGATAAATTGCATAGTAGTGGAATTTAGTTTATCATATTATGCCCGGTTAACCATATTATACAACTAAATACTCCCTTCGTTCCTAAATATAAGTCTTTTTTAGAGATTTTAATATAGACTACACACGGAGCAAAGTGAGTGAATCTACACTATAAACTGCGTCTATATTGAAATCTCTAAAATGACTTATATTTAGGAATGGAGGGAGTATTTAGTAGTTAAGATGGTATGTTGAAGGTTACACCAATAAAAATAGTTTATATTGAGTGAAAAAATGATTTGTGTAGAATAAAAAAACAGTCTTTCTTTTCTTTCATCTCTTCCAAGGCGGCTTGGGAAAGCCTCCCTCCCCTCGATCTTCACCAGCGAGCCCGTGGATTCGTCTCCCCTTCGTCTGCCACTCCGGCACCCGGTGACGGGGAGGAGAATCTAGGTGTCTCTATTCGTGCTAGTAGATAGGTAGAGTTTTAGTCCTCATAGGGCAGCATTTGGACGAATGGCGGCGCTCCTTCTTCGAGTCAGTCTTTCGGGCTCCGATCTTTGCAAAAAAAGTTCAATATGGACATGTGACCGTCAATATGGCCTTCTATCCGGATCGTGGTGTTGAAATGATGAATATGTGACCATCAGTATTACTGGTACTATATCTCGATTTCTTAAGCAGCTTCTAGTTATCTTCACT
Organism: Triticum dicoccoides; assembly: GCF_002162155.2. Lineage (NCBI taxonomy): Eukaryota > Viridiplantae > Streptophyta > Magnoliopsida > Poales > Poaceae > Triticum > Triticum dicoccoides. The sequence goes on along the minus strand of NC_041380.1, from coordinate 594,582,747 downwards.
AGGATTCCTTCCTGCGACGCAGTTAAACACCAACAAGCAGTTATAGTTAATAATGATCTCATCTAAATGATTTTTTTGCGTCATCTCAATGATATGTGACCGTAAATCATTCTCATAATGACATGCAAGGTGCCCATAATTGGGTCATGACTCATGAGTGATGCTTGCATGTACTAAATCAAGAGTGAGGGAGAGTGAGCAAGCAATTAATGGGGTCATAGGCAGGTGGTGGTGATGAATGAGTGCCGTTTATGTAGCAATTGATTCACGGGTTTTACCTATGTTCATTGTATCCTCCACATGAACTAATTCAATCACTCATATGTCTTATGCTGTCAGCGTTTCGAGTCAATAAAACCTCATTTTTATTAAAAATATTATTAAAAATATATTTGAGTAAAGAATATGCAACTGGAGATCGGTCCAGTCAAAATTTGTAATTTTGACCACTAAATAATTGTTTTTTAAAACTTAAAAATGATATGCATAAATCTATTTGGAGAAGTAGTTTAGGAATTGTACACTGTGATTTTTTGGTCATTGTACATGTAGATATATTGCAACAGAAGCTAGTGTCCAAAGTTAACCTTTAAAACCGTGCCAACTGAAAGTGTCACTTTTTCGTGAACTGGATGAATTATTAAGCTAAAGCATTTTTCATTTGATAATAAAAATAACTTGTTACATGTATGTGGTAGAAACAATGCCATAAAGAAGGGCGGGAATGACATACATGACCAGAACAACTAAAGGACCAATGCCAAAAACTAGCAAGTGAGAGAGCATAATTCAAGAAAAACCCACATGTTGACACCTTACACGATCTAGAACTTCCGATTAGTCATGCCTAAGCCAAATAATCCTACTCTACAAATCTCTACTGGGATATTTATTTTACTAGCACGATAAAAAAATCCTCCATATACTATTATAGCGAGACACATGTAGGAGCACACTATTGTGCAACTAAATGTCGCCAATTATTAGCCGGATGAAAGTGCCCTTTCTTATAGTTATGTGCTTTGCTTAGATCTTGGTAGAATTCTGCTCACTAAAGTGTCCTGAACAAAACTGGACAAAACATATGTATTACCAAGACGAATTGGAGTTCTAGTTTAGTACCGCTTCATTATGATAATAAAACTTTGAATTGTATTATATGTCAATTTAATTATCATATTACATGTGGTTAACATCGCTTGATATAACCAAATATTTTAGTAGTTAAGATGGCATGTTAATACATTGATGGAAAAAAGTGATTTGTGTGGAAGTAAAAATGGTTAGTATGAAGAGGTAACGTCCAATATTGAAATCCTCTAGTGCCTCAACCTGCACATGACCATTAGGGATGACACCGTGGGACTTTCTTGGTACTGCATGGATAACTTGGTCGGTTCGGTTTAGCATGCTGTTTCCTGAGAAGAGTGGGAGGAGAAGGCAGCACTGACGAAAGATGGTGTGAGTGAGGCAGTGAGGCAACACCCGTGAGGGGATAAGAGTCTGTGAGGCGACGCCAGTCAAGGATGTGCAAGTGATGTTACTCCATTTAAATAGTTGGAGGCAGGCATGTGGATCTTCACCGGTAGCCGAAGGGGTGGCATGAGATATGCAAATCATCATCGGTTGTGCCACATCACTAGAATATTATAGTATAATTACTGGTAATTAGTTGCATGAGAAGAATCCATGCATCAAGTCTAAATTCAAAGAAATTTGTATTGAGGGAATTGAAGCCTCACAAGATAATTTTAAAACAAGATTCAACTCAAATCCTAATGAACCCAAAATGCCCTTAAAAATTCTCATAAATTATGGAACAAGGTGAAAACCTCTATAAAAAATGTTCCCCTTTTTTTCAAGGATATAGTCGGTCTCTGAATTAAGTCACTAAGCTATTTGAATTGGGGTTATAAACCGCTATAAATTATATATAGGTCCAATAATTCTGAAACTTTTTTGGGGCTCTGGAATAATCCATTTATCTCCCACAATAATTATCAGAAGCAACAAAAATAATTTGGTTTAAAAACCAAGTTCAAAACAGAGTTGCAAAATAGAAAAAAATGGAAATCAGAGAGAGAGAGAGAGAGAGAGAGAGAGAGAGAGAGAGAGAGCACTCACCTATGCAGCCCAGCCAGCCCAACTGGCCCAACGCCAGTCATCGTCCGCCTCCAGCCAGAAAGATGAGAGCGCGTGCGCACACGTGCCATGGCCAGCTTCTGCTTGCAGGTAGGTCCCCCACCGAGCGGTATAGGTTCATTTGAAGTTGCATAGCCCACATTATTAGCAATTTAGGGAACTTGTTTAGTTTGGTTCTCGCGTGACAATGGCGTACTCCTCCACCATGCGTACAGTTGCACGACATGAGACTTTTTTTTCATGATAATATGTGGAGAGAATTCCTTATTTGGCCCTTTCTTAAATTTGTTTCCCTTTTCGGCCCTAAAAAGTATTTTCTTTTCTTTTTGACACTCAAACTTCATTTTGTACCCTATATGACACTTCCGTTAGTTCTGGGTAGCAACGGTGTTAAGTCTGACCTAAGAAGACCATTTTACCCCTAGTGTAGTATGTGACCAGATTATTTACGTGCAAACGCAGGTGTAATTTGATATATTTTGTCGTGGTTAAATAAAAGTATAGTACTATATGATGCATCCTATTTTTTCAGGGGATAAATAATAATATGATGAGTGGAACAATGACAACCGATTCATCCTCTACTGTAGCATATAAATTTGTACAAATTAATCTTACATGTGACAGATTAGACCGTGGCATGTCAACGGGTGATATGGGTAAGATGTGTTCGCGCCTCAATTGCTGTACACACTCATGCCATTGCGTTAATTGGAATTTGCAAGAAGCCAAGAGCACAAAGCTTCTAATAAATTCTATAGCCATTGAGTCTTTCCAAAAAAATGTCTTCGCCGAGTCCTAATAATCATCTAAACTACTACGTACATGAATCGAATCACTACCCATATATACACGATTAAATCATCACAGCGTCAAGACAACGTCGATGCTGCCATGCATGCCCGCTTTGACCCTCGCGCCAGCCGATCAGTATGGCCGTGGCGGTGTACTGCGTGAGCGTGTCAATGAGCATGAGCATATGGAAGATCTGGTGATTGTAATTGACGTAGTCAAAAATTCAGATAGTAACACCTGATTCGAAGTCGCCCCTCCTCCTCCTCTAAGAAAGAAAGTTAGGGTTCCTGCCTCTCACCGGCGCCACCGCAAGTCCGCCTCGTCTCCGGTGGCCCTAGGGCCATGGAGGCGCGGTGGATCCTGCCAAGGTGAAAGGACATGCGGTGCCCCCATGTGTGGTTTTGATAATTGATGACAATCTCTATGGACTAAAGGTTGCCTTGAGTTATATTTGAAGGATTTGTCCATAGGATTGTCTTGAAGCCCATGGTGTTGGTTTCAAGGAGTTTATGAGATGGCCAAAGTGCTTTTCAAGGAATTATCCAAAGATTGGTCATGTGTGAGTTGAGATGGCCAAAGTGCAGTTCAAGGAATTATCCAAAGATTGGTCATGTGTGAGTTGAGCTTATTGCAAGCATGTCTTGAAGAATAAGATTGTGTGATCATTCATGTTTACCTTCAAGACATCATCCAAATGAAGAGGGTTGGAAAGATTCAATGTTGATCAAGACTAAGTCAAGAGTGAATCAAGTTGATCAACTCACAAAGCATAGAAGAAGTACCGAGAGGGATCAAGTGATCCCACACTTTGTGTACTAACCCATGGTGTACATGAGAGTTCTTTGTGGGGTTAGTTATGTCTCCATGGTCTTGCGTCAAGAGAAAGATCTCATACAACCCATGGAGGATGACATCAAGTGGTGATCATCATCAAGTTTGCAGTGTGCAAGTTCAAGTGGAGCAACTCGAAGAGTGGCTCACCCATAATGGATATGGGGGAGCAATCAAGCTTGAAGCTTGCCGTCCATTGTGGTGTCAATGGAATTGTGAAGATTTGCCAAAGAGTGACTCACCCATAGTGGAGTATGGGGGAGCAATCAACTAGTCTTCATCGAGCCTACACAATCAAGAAAGGTGGTTCAACTTGAGGAAGTCAAGATCGTCATCATCTAGCTCAAGTGGACTATGTGCAAGGCAAAGGTTTGCCCTTGATAGGTTTTCTATTTTACCGGTCTCATAGTGATAGTTGGGAGACTGGGTTGTAGGATCGATTGCTGTACTATCAAGGGGGGCTCTCTAGGGAGTAGCTTGATCGTATCATTCGTCGAGAGCTCAAACCATTGCATCCTTGCATTATCTTTCTTGGTTCTTGTTTGGTTCCATTTGTGAGTCTTAGAGTTTATGGTCATCCTGATGGCAAGCTTGAGTTCATCGAAAACGGAGTTCGCATGCATCTTCTATGATGTTTTCGGTGTTGGAGGTTTTACCGGTCTTTTCCAAGGAAGGGTTCTCACCATTTTATTATGGTCCTTTTCTCATTTGCTTCTTATTGTCATTTCTCTCAAGTTTGTGTTAGCCCTTGTCGTTAGCTTTCCAACAAACTTGGTTTCGTTGAATTCGGAGCTCGTATGCAAAAGTTGTGGCTGTTTTGATATTGCCTGTTTTACATAGAGAGGTTGTACCGCCCCATGGAGAGGTTGTACCGCTTGACCGGTACATCCGGTGTTTGGAGCGGTTGTACCGCTCCAGAATTGGTCCGGAGGTTGTACCGATCATGTACCGCTCTACCACCGGACTGGTCTCTGTTGTGGTGCGGTTGTTGGGCGGTTGTGGGCCGGTTGTACCGCTTATTGCCTGTTACCGGTTGTACCGGTGCTCATAGAGGTTGTACCGCTCCTATGTTGTTCTATACATAACGGGCAGATTCGTGGGGACCTATTTAAGGGGGTCTTCTTCCCCAACGGTTCCCCATCTCTCGAGCTCGTTTTTGCCCCCATTGTTGACCTTCTTTGAGCTTGCTAACTCTCAATCCCTCCATGGATTCTTGCTAGTTTTTGAGGGAAAAGAGAGAGAGGAGATCTAGATCCACATTTTCACCAATCACTTTCTCCTCTATGTGAGGGGAACCCCTTGGATCTAGATCTTGGAGTTCTTGGTGTTCTTCTTCTTGTTCTTCCTCTCATTTTCCTCCCTAGCATTAGTTGCTCCGGTGGGATTTGAGAGAGAAGGACTTGGGCACTCCGTGTACCCTTGCCATTGCATTTGGTGCATCGGTTTGAGTTCTCCACGGTGATACGTGGAAGTGAAGTTTGAGATGCTTATTACTTTTGGGTGTTTGGGCACCCTAGATCTTGTTCCTCTTGGGTGCCTTGGCGCCCTAGACGGTTGGTGTTGTTCGGAGCTCAATCATTGTGGTGTAAAGCTCCGGGCAAGCGTTGGGGTCTCCAATTAGGTTGTGGAGATCTCCCCGAGCAATTTGACGGGTACCGGTGACCGCCCCCAAGGGTTTCCAAAGTGTACGGGTTCGGTGACCGCCCCCAAGGGTTGCCATTTGTACGGGTTCGGTGATCGCCCTCAAGGGTCCCTTAGTGGAATCACGACATCTTGCATTGTGCGAGGGCGTGAGGAGATTACGGTGGCCCTAGTGGCTTCTTGGGGAGCATTGTGCCTCCACACCGCTCCAAACGGAGATTAGCATCCACAAGGGTGTGAACTCCGGGATACATCGTCGTCTCCGCATGCCTCGGTTATCTCTTACCCGAGCCCTCTACTTATGCACTTTACTTTGTGATAGCCATATTGTTCTTTGTCATATATCTTGCTATCACATAGTTGCTTATCTTGCTTAGCATAAGTTGTTGGTGCACATAGGTGAGCCTAGTTGTTTTAGGTTTTGTGCTTAGCAAATTAACCGCTAGGTTTATTCCGCATTTGTTCAAGCCTAAACCATAATTATTTTAAAGTGCCTATTCACCCCCCCTCTAGGCGACATCCTTGATCTTTCAATTCGTATCAGAGCCTTGTCTCTCTTTATTAGGCTTTACCGCCTAGAGAGTAAAGATGTCAACTAGGGGATTAGGATTCTCTGACACTCTTAGTTTCGATGGCACAAATTTTGATGTTTGGGTAATTCACATGCTTAATCTCTTTAGGGTCATGGACCCAAATTTAGAGCGAATTGTAGATATGGGTTTTTCCGCTCCAAAGGATCCCCAAAGTTTATCTTTAGAGGATGAGAAGAACTCTTATCTCAATGCTCAAGCTTCTAATGTGCTTTTCGATGCTTTGATCAATGTAGTTATATTTCAACTCATGCCGTTCCGGGATGCTCATGAGTTGTGGACAAAGCTTCAAGATAAATATGGTGTGTCCAAGTTTTGTGGGGATGATTGTTCTCCCTCCACATCCGACTGTATAGTCTTCTCAACTTCTTCTACTTCACCTACATGTGGTTTGCCACAAGGTAATGATATGGTGAGTAGTGTTGGTCATTGCAATGATGATAGTATGTTTATTGTGGTTGATCCTGAAGGAAATATGCCCTAGAGGCAATAATAAAGCTATTATTTATTTCCTTATATCATGATAAATGTTTATTATTCATGCTAGAATTGTATTAACCGGAAACATAATACATGTGTGAATACATAGACAAACATAGTGTCACTACTATGCCTCTACTTGACTAGCTCGTTGTTTGAAGATGGTTATGTTTCCTAACCATAGACATGAGTTGTCATTTGATTAACGGGATCACATCATTAGGAGAATGATGTGATTGACTTGACCCATTTCGTTAGCTTAGCACTTGATCGTTTAGTTTGTTGCTATTGCTTTCTTCATGACTTATACATGTTCCTATGACTATGAGATTATGCAACTCCCGTTTACTGGAGGAACACTTTGTGTGCTACCAAACGTCACAACGTAACTGGGTGATTATAAAGGTGCTCTACAGGTGTCTCCAAAGGTACTTGTTGGGTTGGCGTATTTCGAGATTAGGATTTGTCACTCCGATTGTCGGAGAGGTATCTCTGGGCCCTCTCGGTAATGCACATCACATAAGCCTTGCAAGCATTGCAACTAATAAGTTAGTTGCGGGATGATGTATTACAGAACGAGTAAAGAGACTTGCCGGTAACGAGATTGAACTAGGTATTGAGATACCGATGATGGAATCTCGGGCAAGTAACATACCGATGACAAAGGGAACAAAGTATGTTGTTATGCGGTCTGGCTGATAAAAGATCTTCGTAGAATATGTGGGAGCCAATATGAGCATCTAGGTTCCGCTATTGGTTATTGACCGGAGACATGTCTTGGTCATGTCTACATTGTTCTCGAACCCGTAGGGTCCGCACGCTTAACGTTACGATGACAATTTTATTATGAGTTTATATATTTTGATGTACTGAAGTTTGTTCGGAGTCCAGGATGTGATCATGGACATGACGAGGAGTCTTGAAATGATCGAGACATAAAGATTGATATATTGGACGGCTATATTCGGACACCGGAAGTGTTCCGGGTGATTTCGGAGAAAACCGGAGTGCCGGAGGGTTACCGGAACCCCCCCGGGAGAAGTAATGGGCCTTATGGGCCCTAGTGGAGAGAGAGAGGGGCGGTCAGGGTGGGGCGCGCGCCCCCTCCCCCTCTGGTCCGAATTGGACTAGGAGAGGGGGGGCGGCGCCCCCCTTTCCTTCTCCCTCTCCCCTTCCTTTCCCCCTCCTAGTAGGAGTAGGAAAGAGGGGAGTCCTACTCCTACTAGGAGGAGGACTCCTCCCCCTTGGCGGGCCCTAGGGCCGGCCGGCCTCCCCCCTTGCTCCTTTATATACAGGGGCAGGGGGGCACCTCGAGACACACAAGTTGATCTTGAAGATCGTTCTCTTAGCCGTGTGCGGTGCCCCCTCCACCATAGTCCTCGATAATATTGTAGTGGTGCTTAGGCGAAGCCCTGCGATAGTAGAACATCAAGATCGTCACCACGCCGTCATGCTGACGGAACTCTTCCCCGACACTTTGCTGGATCGGAGTCCGGGGATCGTCATCGAGCTGAACGTGTGCTAGAACTCGGAGGTGTCGTAGTTTCGGTGCTTGATCGGTCGGGCCATGAAGACGTACGACTACATCAACCACGTTGTCATAACGATTCCGCTGTCGGTCTACGAGGGTATGTAGATTACACTCTCCCCTCTCGTTGCTATGCATCACCATGATCTTGCGTGTGCGTAAGATTTTTTTTGAAATTACTACGTTACCCAACAGTGGTATCCGAGCCTAGGTTTTATGTGTTGATGTTATATGCACGAGTAGAACACAAGTGAGTTGTGGGCGATATAAGTCATACTGCTTACCAGCATGTCATACTTTGGTTCGGCGGTATTGTTGGATGAAGCGGCCCGAACTGACATTACGCGTACGCTTACGCGAGACTGGTTCTACCAACGTGCTTTGCACACAGGTGGCTGGTGGGTGTCAGTTTCTCCAACTTTAGTTGAACCGAGTGTGACTACGCGCGGTCCTTCCGAAGGTTAAAACAACACCAACTTGACAAACTATCGTTGTGGTTTTTGATGCGTAGGTAAGAACGGTTCTTGCTAAGCCCGTAGCAGCCACGTAAAACTTGCAACAACAAAGTAGAGGACGTCTAACTTGTTTTTGCAGGGCATGTTGTGATGTGATAAGGTCAAGACGTGATGAGATATAAGTTATTGTATGAGATGATCATGTTTTGTTGAAGTTATCGGCAACTGGCAAAAGCCTTATGGTTGTCTCTCTATTGCATAAGATGCAAGCACCAAATAATTGCTTTACTTTATCGCTATGCGATAGCAATAGTTGCAAGAGCAATTGTTGGCGAGACGACCATGTGACGACACATTGATTTAGATCAAGATGATGGAGATCATGGTGTCATGCCAGTGACGATGGAAATCATGACGATGCTTTGGAGATGGAGATCAAAGGCACAAGATGATGATGGCCATATCATGTCACATATTTTGATTGCATGTGATGTTTATATTTTATACATCTTATTTTGCTTAGTTCAGCATTAGCTTTATAAGATGACCCCTTACTAAATTTCAAGGTATAAGTGTTCTCCCTGAGTATGCACCGTTGCGAAAGTTCTTCGTGCTGAGACACCACGTGATGATCGGGTGTAATAGGCTCTACGTTCAAATACAACGGGTGCAAAACAGTTGCACACGCGGAATACTCAGGTTAAACTTGATGAGCCTAGCATATACAAATATGGCCTCGGAACACTGGAGACCGAAAGGTCGAGCGTGAATCATATAGTAGATATGATCAACATAGTGATGTTCACCATTGAAAACTACTCCATCTCACGTGATGGTCGGACATGGTTTAGTTGATTTGGATCACGTGATCACTTAGATGATTAGAGGGATGTCTATATAAGTGGGAGTTCTTAAGTAATATGATTAATTGAACTTAAATTTATTATGAACTTAGTCCTGGTAGTATTTTGCAAATTATGTTGTAGATCAATAGCTCGCGTTGTTGCTTTCATATGTTTATTTTGATATGTTCCTAGAGAAAATTGTGTTGAAAGATGTTAGTAGCAATGATGCGGATTGGATCCGTGATCTGAGGTTTATCCTCATTGCTGCACAGAAAAATTATGTCTTTGATGCACCGCTAGGTGACAAACCTATTGCAGGAGCAGATGCAGATGTTATGAACATTTGGCTAGCTCAATATGATGACTACTTCATAGTTTAGTGCACCATGCTTAAACGGCTTAGAATCGGGACTTCAAAGACGTTTTGAACGTCATGAACCATATGAGATGTTCTAGGAGTTGAATTTAATATTTCAAGCAAATACCCGAGTTGAGAGATATGAAGTCTCCAACAAGTTCTATAGCTAAAAGATGGAGGAGAATAGCTCAAGCAGTGAGCATGTGCTCAGATTGTCTGGGTACTACAATCGCTTGAATCAAGTGGGAGTTAATCTTCCAGATAAAATAGTGATTGACAGAATTCTCTAGTCACCATCACCAAGTTAGTAGAACTTCGTGATGAACTATGATATGCAAGGGATAAACGGAAACGATCCCCAAGCTCTTCATAATGCTGAAATCGATGAAGGTAGAAATCAAGAAAAATATCAAGTGTTGATGGTAGACAAGACCCACTAGTTTCAAGAAAAGGGCAAAGGGAAGAAGGGGAACTTCAAGAAGAACGGCAAGCAAGTTGCTGCTCAAGTGAAGAAGCCCAAGTCTGGTCCTAAGCCTGAGACTAAGTGCTTCTACTGCAAAGGGACTGGTCACTAGAAGCGGAACTGCCCCAAGTATTTGGCAGATAAGAAGGATGGCAAAGTGAACAAAGGTATATTTGATATACAGATTATTGATGTGTATTTTACTAGTGTTCGTAGCAACCCCTCAGTATTTGATACTGGTTCAGTTGCTAAGAGTAGTAACTCAAAACGGGAGTTGCAGAATGAACATAGACTAGTTAAGGGTGAAGTGACGATGTGTGTTGGAAGTGGTTCCAAGATTGATATGATCATCATCGCACACTCCCTATACTTTTGGGATTAGTGTTGAACCTAAATAAGTGTTATTTGGTGTTTGCGTTGAGCATTAATATGATTTGATCATGTTTATTGCAATACGGTTATTCATTTAAGTAAGAGAATAAATAGTTGTTCTGTTTACATGAATAAAACCTTATATGGTTACACACCCAATGAAAATGGTTCGTTGGATCTCGATCGTAGTGATACACATATTCATAATATTGAAACCAAAAGATGCAAAGTTAATAATGATAGTGCAACTTATTTGTGGCACTGCCGTTTAGGTCATATTGTTGTAAAGTGCATGAAGAAACTCCATGCTGATGGGCTTTTGGAATCACTTGATTATGAATCAGTTGATGCTTGCGAACCATGCCTTATGGGCAAGATGACTAAGACTCTGTTCTCCGGAACAATGGAGCGAGCAACAGATTTGTTGGAAATCATACATACTGATGTATTTGGTCCGATGAATATTGAGGCTCGCGGAAGGTATCATTATTTTCTGATCTTCACAAATGATTTGAGCAGATATGAGTATATCTACTTGATGAAACACAAGTCTGAAATATTTGAAAAGTTCAAAGAATTTCAGAGTAACAAAAATAAAAGTTTCTACAATATGATCGCAGAAGTAAAATATTTGAGTTACGAGTTTGGCCTTCAGTTAAAAACAATGTGAAATAGTTTCACTACTCACGCCACCTGGAACACCACAGTGTAATGGTGTGTCCGAACGTCATAACCGTACTTTATTAGATATGGTACGATCTATGATGTCTCTTTCCAATCTACCACTATCGTTTTGGGGTTATGCATTAGAGACAGCTACATTCACATTAAATAGGGCACCATCTAAATCTGTTGAGACGACACCGTATGAACTGTGGTTTGGCGAGAAACCTAAGCTGTCGTTTCTTAAAGTTTGGGACTGCAATGCTTATGTGAAAAAGTTTCAAAATGATAAGCTCGAACCCAAATCGGAGAAGTAAATCTTCATAGGATACCCAAAAGAAAATGTTGGGTACACCTTCTATCACAGACCCAAAGGCAAGTTATTCATTGCTGAGAATGGATCCTTTCTAGAGAAGGAGTTTCTCTCGAAAGGAGTGAGTGGGAGGAAAGTAGAACTTGATGAGGTAACTGTACCTGCTCCCTTATTGGAAAGTAGTTCATCACAGAAATCTGTTCCTGTGACTACTACAACGATTAGTGAGGAAGCTAATGATGATGATCATGTAACTTCAGATCAAGTTACTACCGAACCTCGTAGGTAAACCAGAGTGAGATCCGCACCAGAGTGGTACGGTAATCCTGTTCTAGAGGTCATGTTACTTGACCATGACGAGCCTACGAACTATGAGGAAGCGATGATGAGCCCAAATTCCACGAAATGGCTTGAGGCCATGAAATCTAAGATGAGATCCATGTATGAGAACAAAGTATGGACTTTGATTGACTTGCCCAATGATCGGTGAGCCATTGAGAGTAAATGGATCTTCAAAAGGAAGACGGACGCTGATAGTAGTGTTACTATCTACAAAGCTAGAATTGTCGCAAAAAGTTTTTCGACAAGTTCAAGGTGTTGACTACGATGAGAGTTTCTCACTCGTATTTATGCTTAGTTCTGTCCGAATCATGTTAGCAATTGCCGCATTTTATGAAATCTGGCAAATGGATAAACAAAACTGCATTCCTTTATGGATTTATTAAAGAAGAGTTGTATATGATGCAACCAGAAGGTTTTGTCAATCCTAAAGGTACTAACAAAATATGCAAGGTCCAGCGATCCATCTATGAACTGGTGCAAGCATCTCGGAGTTGGAATATACGCTTTGATAAGTTGATCAAAGCATATAGTTTTATACAGACTTGTGGTGAAGCCTGTATTTACAAGAAAGTGAGTGGGAGCACTACAACATTTCCGATAAGTATATGTGAAAGACATATTGTTGATCGGAGATAATGTAGAATTATTCTGCAAAGCATAAAGGAATATTTGAAAGGAGTTTTTCAAAGAAAGACCTCGGTGAAGCTGCTTACATATTGAGCATCAAGTTCTATAGAGATAGATCAAGATGCTTGATAAGTTTTTCAATAAGTACATACCTTGACAAGATTTTGAAGTAGTTCAAAATGGAACAGTCAAAGAAGAAGTTCTTGCCTGTGTTACAAGGTGTGAAGTTGAGTAAGACTCAAAACCCGACCACGACAGAAGATAGAGAGAGAATGAAAGTCATTCCCTATGCCTTAGCCATAGGTTCTATAAAGTATGCCATGCTGTGTACCAGACCTATTGTATACCCTGCCCTGAGTTTGGCAAGGGAGTACAATAGTGATCTAGGAGTAGATCACTGTACATTGGTCAAAATTATCCTTAGTGGAATAAGGATATGTTTCTCGATTATGGAGGTGACAAAAGGTTCTTCGTAAAGGGTTACGTCGATGCAAGTTTTGACACTGATCCAGATGACTCTAAGTCTCAATCTGGATACATATTGAAAGTGGGAGCAATTAGCTAGAGTAGCTCCATGCAGAGCATTATTGACATAGAAATTTGCAAAATACTTACGGATCTGAATGTGGCAGACCTGTTGACTAAACTTCTCTCACAAGCAAAACATGATCACACCTTAGTACTCTTTGGGTGTTAATCACATAGCGATGTGAACTAGATTGTTGACTCTAGTAAACCCTTTGGGTGTTGGTCACATGTCGATGTGAACTATGGGTGTTAATCACATGGTGATGTGAACTATTGATGTTAAATCACATGGCGATGTGAACTAGATTATTGACTCTAGTGCAAGTGGGAGACTGAAGGAAATATGCCCTAGAGGCAATAATAAAGCTATTATTTATTTCCTTATATCATGATAAATGTTTATTATTCATGCTAGAATTGTATTAATCGGAAACATAATACATGTGTGAATACATAGACAAACATAGTGTCACTAGTATGCCTCTACTTGACTAGCTCGTTAATCAAAGATGGTTATGTTTCCTAACCATAGACATGAGTTGTCATTTGATTAACAGGATCACATCATTAGGAGAATGATGTGATTGACTTGACCCATTTTGTTAGCTTAGCACTTGATCGTTTAGTTTGTTGCTATTGCTTTCTTCATGACTTATACATGTTCCTATGACTATGAGATTATGCAACTCCCGTTTACCGGAGGAACACTTTGTGTGCTACCAAACGTCACAATGTAACTAGGTGATTATAAAGGTGCTCTACAGGTGTCTCCAAAGGTACTTGTTGGGTTGGCGTATTTCGAGATTAGGATTTGTCACTCCGATTGTCGGAGAGGTATCTCTGGGCCCTCTCGGTAATGCACATCACATAAGCCTTGAAAGCATTGCAACTAATAAGTTAGTTGCGGTATGATGTATTACAGAACGAGTAAAGAGACTTGCCGGTAACGAGATTGAACTAGGTATTGAGATACCGACGATCGAATCTCGGGCAAGTAACATACCGATGACAAAGGGAACAAAGTATGTTGTTATGTGGTCTGACCGATAAAAGATCTTCGTAGAATATGTGGGAGCCAATATGAGCATCCAGGTTCCGCTATTGGTTATTGACCGGAGACATGTCTCGGTCATGTCTACATTGTTCTCGAACCCGTAGGGTCCGCACGCTTAACGTTACGATGACAATTTTATTATGAGTTTATATATTTTGATGTACTGAAGTTTGTTCGGAGTCCCGGTTGTGATCACAGACATGACGAGGAGTCTCGAAATGATCGAGACATAAAGATTGATATATTGGACGGCTATATTCGGACACCGGAAGTGTTCCGGGTGATTTCGGAGAAAACCGGAGTGCCGGAGGGTTACCGGAACCCCCCCGGGAGAAGTAATGGACCTTATGGGCCCTAGTGGAGAGAGAGAGGGGCGGCCAGGGTGGGCCACGTGCCCCCTCCCCCTCTTGTCCGAATTGGACTAGGAGAGGGGGGCGGCGCCCCCCTTTCCTTCTCCCTCTCCCCCTTCCTTTCCCCCTCCTAGTAGGAGTAGGAAAGAGGGGAGTCCTACTCCTACTAGGAGGAGGACTCCTCCTCCTTGGCGCACCCTAGGGCCGGCCGGCCTCCCCCCTTGCTCCTTTATATACAGGGGCAGGGGGCACCTCGAGACACACAAGTTGATCTTGAAGATCGTTCTCTTAGCCGTGTGCGGTGCCCCCCTCCACCATAGTCCTCGATAATATTGTAGTGGTGCTTAGGGGAAGCCCTGCGATAGTAGAACATCAAGATCGTCACCACGCCGTCGTGCTGACGGAACTCTTCCCCGACACTTTGCTGGATCGGAGTCTGGGGATCGTCATCGAGCTGAAGGTGTGATAGAACTCGGAGGTGCCGTAGTTTCGGTGCTTGATCGGTCGGGCCGTGAAGACGTATGACTACATCAACCGCGTTGTCATAACGCTTCCGCTGTCGGTCTACGAGGGTACATAGATTACACTCTCCCCTCTCGTTGTTATGCATCACCATGATCTTGCGTGTGCGTAGGAATTTTTTTTGAAATTACTACGTTCCCTAACAGATCCTTCATCACTATCTTATTGCAATGCTCCTTCTTTGGGCTTTAACACTTCGAGCACTCCAAATGTTTCACATGCTTGTGTTAATAGTCCTTGCATATCATGTAGAAATTGCTTGACTAAATCTCATGATGATATGTTTACTATGTCTTGTTGCCATGATAAAAATGCATATATGTCCTCGAATAGTTGTGCTAATAATGTAGAGGAAACCCAACACCCAATGGAACAAGATGTGGTCTTGAATGGTGCTTCAACGGATCCTACATCATCATCTATTGCATTTTTCCTTATGGCCAAGGCTTCAAAGGTATCTCCCACTTTGAATCCCAATATATCTTGTGATGATGGCAAGAGTGATGATGATGTTGATTATGATGAAGAGAATGATAATGTTGCCTCCTTAAAAACCAAGGGGAAATGATTTTTAAAGATCTTCACAAAAATAAACTTGCTCGTTCCAACTTCATGGAAATCATGTCTATTTCCATTGAAGGCAAGAAATACATCGAGGAGTTGGAATCTCATCTAGAGGAGAATGAGGTCACCATTGATAAAATGGAAGTTCATGAGCGTGATTATGCTAATGAGATTGCCGACCTCTCTCAAGCTCTTGAACTTGAACAAACCACCAAGGAATCTCTTGAGGAGGCTTTTGCTCTAGAATTATCTAGAGTGAAGGAATCTCATGATAGAGCTCTTGAGGTGGCCAATGTTTTTGAAACTAAAAATGCTAAGCTTGAAGTTGCTCATGCTAGACTCCTTGAGGATTTTGAGCACCTCGAAAATGGCTCAAGGGTCATCAAGGGTGAGCTCATCAAACTCACCGAGTCTCATGATCAACTTGAAGCTTCTTATTTAAAAGAGCTTGCCAAGTTGTCCTCTCCTATTGTTGTTAATGATGATGCTTGTGCTACTAACTCTATTACTTGTGAAGCATCCATTTTGAAGGAGAACGTTGAGCTACGGGCTCAACTTGAGTTGCTATCTAGCAATTACGGGAAATTGGAAGAAAGCCATGAAAAGCTCTCAGGCTCTCATGATGATCTTCTAGTATCCCATAATGTGCTAAATATAGCTCATGAGGCCATGCTTGCTAAGGTAACATCTGGTGAGCCTCATGTGGATACTAGCACTACTTCTAGTCAAAATGCTATATTGCCATGTGCTAGTCCTTGTAATTCATCTACTCACAATATCGGTACATCTTGTGATGAATTGCTTTCCTTGCCTTGTTGCTCTAACAATGAAGCTTATACTTCCTCTAGTACTTGTGTTGAGACTAACCATGTAGAGGAAATCAAAGAGCTCAAGGCCCAAGTCACTTCTTTGAAGAAAGACTTGGAAAAGAGTCATGAAGGGAAATCCACACTCAACAATATATTGAGTGTGCAAAAATCCCCCAATGACAAAGGTGGACTTGGATTCAACTCCAATAAGAATAAGAAGTCCAAGATGATCAAGAAGAAGGGCCAAGAACAAGTCAAGAATTCAGCCAAGATTATTTCCTTCAAGTGCAAAATTGAAGGGCATCATGTTAGATCTTGCCCATTGAAGAAGAAGCCCATTAGTGACAAGCAACAAGGGAAGCGGACACAAGTTCATTCTCATGCTCAACCTCAAGTTGAAGAAAACCCTCTTCCCAAGAAGACTCAAGCTTATGCTTCTCAAGTTGAGAAATCAAGTGAGAAGAAAGTGAAGAGTAGACGTTGCTACCTATGTCGCGAGAAAGGTCACCTAGCCTCTTCATGCACTAGTGGTAACTTATCCAACCCAATTATTATTGATGATATCTATTCTCTTGGGAAGGATAATGTTGGCAATGTGTTTGCCAAATTTGTTGGTGCTCAAAGTGGTGTCAAGAAAAGAACCATTTGGGTAGCCAAGCCTATTGTGACTAACCTCTTAGGACCCAACTTGGTTGGGGACCAACAAGCTCAAACTTGATCAATAGGTGATATTGGAGGTCATTGGAGACTTGGCTACATTATGAAGTATTAAGGGGACTTCATCATTCTTATTGTCTCAAGCCAAGTCATTCGGATTATCAAGTTTCTATCTTATATCCAATGTTCCTCCTTGCGGTAACTCGTGCTTAAAGTGTCTACATTGATAGTTACTTGCCCCTTTGCATGTTTGGTTTCGTTCCATGCATGTGTTTGTATATGTTGTGCTTCCAACTTGATTATCTTGAGCAATCAAGTATGTGTATGTTAGTTTGCACATCATGTACATGTGTGTCGTTCGTTGAGCCTTTGTGCATCTTGGTCATATCTTAGTTGGCTCTTGTGAGAGACTAATGGAATATCCCATTATGGGGGAGTGATGTGCTTTGTGCACTTCACAATCCTATAAAGGTGGGTACATGGGGAATACCACTTAGTATTGATATTGCAAGCTTATCTAGTCGCTATGTGGTATGTCTTCTCATGAGAAATTCAAATTCTAAATAGTCCATTAATTATCTCTTGTTGGATCCTTTTATTTGCCTCTTGTTTATCTTTAATTGGTATCACATTATGGGGGAGTAATATGCTATGTGTATATTACTAGCCTAGAAAATGTGTACATTTGAGATATTGTCATCTAGAGTTGATATTCTAAATTATCTTGTTCCTAGGTGGCATGTTAGCTCTACAAGTTGCAATTTGCTTTTTGTTTGGTGTGAAGATGATGTCGGATATCCTTGCTATCTACCACCGGAATTATTTCCATTTACTTCTTGTCTTTTGACAGTTGGTACTCATTTTTGTGGTAGAATTTATCGATCATCTTTACATTGGCTTTTGCCTTTTATTTGCCTTTTCTCTTACCAAGGATTGTATCAACTCCCTTTGTCTTACATAGCACTTGTGGATCTTGTTTATTCTTGATCTTGTCTAGTGTTTTGTAGATATAGTGAAAGTGGTGATCCCACCTTGTGCATTTTGTATTCAAATGCAATTTCTCTATAATGCACTAGTCTTGGGGGAGCTATCTTATTTTCTATAAAACACTCATCTTGTGATCCTTGTCAAGTGTGTGTCGGTGGAAGGCAAGTCATTTCTTTTGGGTACTCTGTGCCATCATCAAACTTTGTAGAGAGCTTGGTTTGTTTGGAACCATCCTCTCTTTTGGGGGTTTGATATCCTTTATTTAGTGGGTATCAATGGATATCTCGTTCCTTGATGTATCTTTTATTGATATCCTCCAAGTGATGATTTATTCAATTGGTATCTTTTCTTCACTTGGTATTTCTTTGTCATTTGGTATCGGTTCTTGAAAGTCTTGAGCATGCATATTAACTTCGTGTAGTATCTTTGGCATGCTTTCCTTCTTTGACCCAATATATAAGGGAAACTCCACCAAGTCTCTAATCAGATGAGATGTGCGTGAAATTCATTTCATTATCTATATGCACATATCTATGTGGAGTTTGTCCTATGTATATTGGTGTTTCTAACTCTTTGGTCCCAATGAGTTTGGGTACCATTTTGTTTGTGTTGTTGTTCTAGGAACAATTGGAGATGCATTGGATGCTCGGCTCACTCACAAGGAAGGTGGTGTGACCATGTGCTTATTGGAGTCAAGCTAGGATGCTCAATGAACTACTATCTACTACCTTCAATTGGTTTCTTCTACATCCTTCCAATGATATCTCGGTAACAAGTATCTATTCATGCATTCTTTTCTTGCATCCAACCTTGTGTAGGTTGCATCTTGGCATAATATTCATTCCATCTTGTGATACTTGTTTCCTATCTCAAAGCATCTCAACGATGATCTCATGTTGCTAGTTGTGATGTCTTTGATGGGTGTGTGGTAGGAATTCATTTATATACAATAAGACCATATCTAGCCATGTTCTATGCTTCCAAGCAAATATCTTATTGGTATATCTATGACTTCCTTTTGGATATATTGTTCCTTCATGTTGTAACTATTTCGGGTGTACATCCTTCTTTGTAGATATATATCATCATGATTTCGTCTACCTAGAACCTTATACACTTGAGAGAAATTACATCTCTAGATGATATCCTTTCTTTCACGTCCACCTTGTCTTTCTTATGTTATTTCTTTGGTGGCTCCGTGAAAGCTTTTGCCTTGAGTGTGTGTCTTCTATCGTTGCATCTTGATGCACTCTTGCGTGTGGTGAAGATTATTTTCCTCATGCTTATCATTACAAGGCTTTTGCCATCTTAATTGGTATCCCTCGTCTTGATGAGGCTTTCATCTTCTATCTTCACCACGGGTTGTCACAAGCATAGGTTCTTTATATGCTTATTAGTAAGCTTGTGAACCCATTTGCTAGTTGTGTGTGGGAATGATAGGCCTTGCACCGTGTGCCTCATTCTTTCAAGACTTTATTGATGCATAATGCTCATCCGTACATTAGTCTTCTCCAGTGCATTGCCTTGACTCACACACATCATTTTGGTTGAGCCCATTCTTAAGTTGCCTCTTTTACTTGTTGCTTAGCCATGTGTTTGTTGCAAGTACTAGGCTTTGTTTCCTATATGCTCACTTGCACCTGTTGTAAATTTCTATTGATTTTGGGGGAGCTATGATCCTATTTTGTGCACTTTGTATCCAAATACAAATATTCTTATGTGTGCAAAAATCATGGGGAGCTTCTCTAGTTTCTTTAGAACACTCCTTTGCTCATATCATTATATCCTTTATTCACGTGGCTCGTAGGATCTTTGGTCTAGTTGGTTCAATTGATATCCTTTGATTGCTTGCTTCAATTGGTATCTTTTGATTATTTGATTGCTTGTGTCTCTCTTTGTTATGTCCTTGTGGCATATCTTTCTATTGCAATCTTTGGGCCTCAATATAGTTTGTCTTCCTCCAAGTATTGACAGTTGGATATGTGTAGTGCATTCCACTCTCTTGTTGAGAAATACACAATTTATGGAGGAACACCTTCTATATTGGCTTCTAAGCTTTTCGCCCATTTTGGCAATCGATGCCAATGGGGGAGAAGTTTCAGAGAGTTTTGTGGATAAGTTTAGAGAGTTTTTTCTTCTTGCTTTGGTTTTGTACCTAAGCATTTGCATCTCATACACATGCATTATTGGATGTTGCATTTGTTGGAAATATGCCCTAGAGGCAATAATAAAAGGATTATTATTATATTTCCTTGTTCATGATAATTGTCTTTTATTCATGCTATAATTGTGTTATCCGGAAATCGTAATACATGTGTGAATACATAGACACCAACATGTCCCTAGTAAGCCTCTAGTTGACTAGCTCGTTGATCAATAGATAGTCATGGTTTCCTGACTATGGACATTGGATGTCATTGATAACGAGATCACATCATTAGGAGAATGATGTGATGGACAAGACCCAATCCTAAACATAAGCACAAGATCGTATAGTTCGTTTGCTAGAGTTTTTCCAATGTCAAGTATCTTTTCCTTAGACCATGAGATCGTGTAACTCCCGGATACCGTAGGAGTGCTTTGGGTGTACCAAACGTCACAATGTAACTGGGTGACTATAAAGGTATACTACGGGTATCTCCGAGAGTGTCTGTTGGGTTGACGCGGATCAAGACTGGGATTTGTCACTCCGTATGACGGAGAGGTATCTCTGGGCCCACTCGGTAATGCATCATCATAATGAGCTCAAAGTGACCAAGTGTCTGGTCATGGGATCATGCATTACGGTACGAGTAAAGTGACTTGCCGGTAACAAGATTGAACGAGGTATTGGGATACCGACGATCGAATCTCGGGCAAGTAACGTACCGATTGACAAAGGGAATTGTATATGGGGTTGCTTGAATCCTCGACATCATGGTTCATCCGATGAGATCATCGAGGAGCATGTGGGAGACAACATGGGTATCCATATCCCGCTATTGGTTATTGACCGGAGAGCCATCTCGGTCATGTCTACATGTCTCCCGAACCCGTAGGGTCTACACACTTAAGGTTCGGTGACGCTAGGGTTGTAGAGATATGAATATGCAGTAACCCGAAAGTTGTTCGGAGTCCCGGATGAGATCCCGGACGTCACGAGGAGTTCCGGAATGGTCCGGAGGTGAAGAATTATATATAGGAAGTGCAGTTTCGGCCATCGGGAGAGTTTCGGGGGTCACCGGTATTGTACCGGGACCACCGGATGGGTCCCGGGGGTCCACCGGGTGGGACCACCCATCCCGGAGGGCCCCATGGGCTGAAGTGGGGAGGGGAACCAGCCCATAGTGGGCTGGTGCGCCCCCCTTGGCCCACCCCCTGCGCCTAGGGTTGGAAACCCTAGGGTGGGGGGGGGGGGCGCCCCACTTGCCTTGGGGGCCACTCCACCCTTGGCCGCCCCCCCCCTCGGGGAGCCTATATAAAGGGGGGGAGGGAGGGGCAGCCGCACCCTTGACTCTTGACACCTCGCTCTCCCCTGCTACACCTCTCCCTCTCGCAGTAGAACGGCGAAGCCCTGCTGCGGTGACTCCTGCATCCACCACCACACCGTCATGCTGCTGGATCTTCATCAACCTCTCCTTCCCCCTTGCTGGATCAACAAGGAGGAGACGTCACGCTGACCGTGAACACGGAGGTGCCTTCCGTTCGGCGCTAGGATCTCCGGTGATTTGGATCACGTCGAGTACGACTTCCTCATCCCCATTCTTTGAACGCTTCCGCGCGTGATCTACAAAGGTATGTAGATGCAATCCGATCACTCATTGCTAGATGAACTCATAGATGGATCTTGGTGAAACCGTAGGAAAATTTTTGTTTCCACAACGTTCCCCAACAGTGGCATCATGAGCTAGGTTTATGCGTAGTTCTTTTTGCATGAGTAGAACACAATTCATTGTGGGCGTAGATGTTGTCAACTTTCTTGCCGCTACTAGTCTAATTTTGCTTCAACGGTATTGTGGGATGAAGCGGCCCGGACCAACCTTACACGTACGCTTACGTGAGACCGGTTCCACTGACTGACATGCACTAGTTGCATAAGGTGGCTGGCGGGTGTCTGTCTCTCCCACTTTAGTTGGAGCGGATTTGATGAAAAGGGTCCTTATGAAGGGTAAATAGAAGTTGACAAATCACGTTGTGGTTTTAACGTAGGTAAGAAAACGTTCTTGCTAGAACCCTCTTGCAGCCACGTAAAACTTGCAACAACAATTAGAGGACGTCTAACTTGTTTTTGTAGCAAGTGTTCTGTGATGTGATATGGCCAAAGTTGTGATGAATGATGAATGATATATATGTGATGTATGAGATCATGTTCTTGTAATAGGAATCACGACATGCATGTCGATGAGTATGACAACCGGCAGGAGCCATAGGAGTTGTCTTTATTTTTTGTATGACCTGCATGTCATTGAGAAACGCCATGTAAATTACTTTACTTTATTGCTAAACATGTTAGCCATAGTAGTAGAAGTAATAGTTGGCGAGCAACTTCATGGAGACATGATGATGGAGATCATGATGATGGAGATCATGGTGTCATGCCGGTGACAAGATGATCATGGAGCCCCAAGATGGAGATCAAAGGAGCTATGTGATATTGGCCATATCATGTCACTATTGTTATTTGATTGCATGTGATGTTTATCATGTTTTTGCATCTTGTTTACTTAGAACGACGGTAGTAAATAAGATGATCCCTCATAATAATTTCAAGAAAGTGTCCCCCCTAACTGTGCACCGTTGCGACAGTTTGTTGTTTCGAAGCACCACGTGATGATCGGGTGTGATAGATTCCAACGTTCACATACAACCGGTGTAAGATAGATTTACACATGCAAACACTTAGGTTGACTTGACGAGCCTAGCATGTACAGACATGGCCTCAGAACACAGAAGACCGAAAGGTCGAGCATGAGTCGTATAGAAGATACGATCAACATGAAGATGTTCACCGATGTTGACTAGTCCGTCTCACATGATGATCGGACATGGCCTAGTTAACTCGGATCATGTTATACTTAGATGACTCGAGGGATGTCTATCTAAGTGGGAGTTCATTAAATAATTTAATTAGATGAACTTAATTATCATGAACTTAGTCTAAAATCTTTATAACATGTATTGTAGATCAAATGGCCAACGTTGTCCTCAACTTCAACGCATTCCTAGAGAAAACCAAGCTGAAAGACGATGGCAGCAACTATACGGATTGGGTCCGGAACCTGAGGATCATCCTCATAGCTGCCAAGAAAGATTATGTCCTACAAGCACCGCTAGGTGAAGCACCTGTTCTCCCTGCAGAACAAGACGTTATGAACGCTTGGCAGACACGTACCGATGATTACTCCCTCGTTCAGTGCGGCATGCTTTACAGCTTAGAGCCGGGGCTCCAAAAGCGTTTTGAGAGACACGGAGCATATGAGATGTTCGAAGAGCTGAAAATGGTTTTTCAAGCTCATGCCCGGGTCGAGAGATATGAAGTCTCTGACAAGTTCTTCAGCTGTAAGATGGAGGAAAATAGTTCTGTCAGTGAGCACATACTCACTATGTCTGGGTTACATAACCGCTTGACTCAGCTGGGAGTTAATCTCCCGGATGACGCGGTCATTGATAGAATCCTTCAGTCGCTTCCACTGAGCTACAAGAGCTTTGTGATGAACTTCAATATGCAGGGGATGGAAAAGACCATTCCTGAAGTATTTGCAATGCTGGAATCAGCAGAGGTAGAAGTCAAAAAGGAACATCAAGTGTTGATGGTGAATAAAACCACTAAGTTCAAGAAAGGCAAGGGTAAGAAGAACTTCAAGAAGGATGACAAGGGAGCTGCCGCGCCCGGCAAGCAAGCTGCTGGGAAGAAGCCAAAGAATGGACCCAAGCCCGAGAGTGAGTGCTTTTATTGCAAGGAAAGTGGTCACTGGAAGTAGAACTGCCCCAAATACTTAGCGGACAAGAAGGCCAGCAAAACAAAAGGTATATGTGATATACATGTAATTGATGTGTACCTTACCAGTACTCGTAGTAGCTCCTGGGTATTTGATACCGGTGCAGTTGCTCACATTTGTAACTCAAAGCAGGAGCTGCGGAATAAGCGGAGACTGGCGAAGGACGAGGTGACGATGTGCGTCGGGGATGGTTCCAAGGTCGATGTGATCACCGTCGGCACGCTCTACATTTACCTACGGGATTAGTTTTGAACCTCAATAATTGTTATTTAGTGCCAAGTTTGAGCATGAACATTGTATCAGGATCTCGTTTAATACGAGATGGCTACTCATTTAAATCCGAGAATAATGGTTGTTCTATTTATATGAGAGATATGTTTTATGGTCATGCTTCGATGGTGAATGGTTTATTCTTAATGAATCTCGAGCGTAATGCTACACATATTCATAGTGTGAGTACCAAAAGATGTAAGGTTGATAATGATAGTCCCACATACTTGTGGCACTGCCGCCTTGGTCACATAGGTGTCAAACACATGAAGAAGCTCCATGCAGATGAACTTTTAGAGTCTCTTGATTACGAATCATTTGACACGTGCGAACCATGCCTCATGGGTAAAATGACCAAGACTCCGTTCCCAGGAACAATGGAGCGAGCAACCAACTTATTGGAAATCATACATACTGATGTGTGCGGTCCAATGAGTGTTGAGGCTCGCGGTGGTTATCGTTATGTTCTCACCCTCACTGATGACTTGAGTAGATATGGGTATGTCTACTTAATGAAACACAAGTCTGAGACCTTTGAAAGGTTCAAGGAATTTCAGAGTGAGGTTGAGAATCAACGCGACAGGAAAATCAAGTTCCTGCGATCAGATCGTGGAGGAGAATACTTGAGTCACGAATTTGGCACACACTTAAGAAAATGTGGAATAGTTTCACAACTCACGCCGCCTGGAACACCTCAGCGTAATGGTGTGTCCGAATGTCGTAATCGCACTCTATTAGATATGGTGCGATCTATGATGTCTCTTACCGATTTACCGCTATCATTTTGGGGCTATGCTTTAGAGACTGCCGCATTCACTTTAAATAGGGCTCCGTCGAAATCCGTTGTGACGAGACCGTATGAATTATGGTTTGGGAAGAAACCTAAGCTGTCATTTCTAAAAGTTTGGGGATGCGATGCTTATGTCAAGAAACTTCAACCTGAAAAGCTCGAACCCAAGTCGGAAAAATGCGTCTTCATAGGATACCCTAAAGAAACTATTGGGTATACCTTCTACCTCAGATCCGAAGGCAAGATCTTTGTTGCCAAGAATGGATCCTTTCTAGAGAAAGAGTTTCTCTCGAAAGAAGTAAGTGGGAGGAAAGTAGAACTTGATGAAGTATTACCTCTTGAACCGGAAAGTGGTGCACCTCAAGAAAATGTTCCTGAGGTGCCTGCACCGACTAGAGAGGAAGTTAATGATGATGATCATGAAACTTCAGATCAAGTTGCTACTGAATTTCGTAGGTCCACAAGGACACGTTCCACACCAGAGTGGTACGACAACCCTGTCTTGGAAATCATGTTGTTAGACAACGGTGAACCTTCGAACTATGAAGAAGCGATGGCGGGCCCAGATTCCAACAAATGGCTTGAAGCCATGCAATCCGAGATGGGATCCATGTATGAAAACAAAGTATGGACTTTGACATACTTGCCCGATGATCGGCGAGCGATAGAAAACAAATGGATCTTTAAGAAGAAGATGGACGCGGATGGTAATGTTACCATCTATAAAGCTCGACTTGTCGCTAAGGGTTATCGGCAAGTTCAAGGGGTTGACTACGATGAGACTTTCTCTCCCGTAGCGAAGCTGAAGTCCATTCGAATTATGTTAGCAATTGCCGCATACTATGATTATGAGATATGGCAAATGGACGTCAAAACGGCATTCCTTAATGGTTTCCTTAAGGAAGAATTGTATATGATGCAGCTGGAAGGTTTTGTCGATCCTAAGAATGCTGACAAGGTGTGCAAGCTCCAACACTCGATTTATGGGCTGGTGCAAGCATCTCGGAGTTGGAACATTAGCTTTGATGAGATGATCAAAGCGTTTGGGTTTATGCAGACTTATGGAGAAGCCTGCGTTTACAAGAAAGTGAGTGGGAGCTCTGTAGCATTTCTCATATTATATGTAGATGACATACTTTTGATGGGAAATGATATAGAACTTTTGGACAACATTAAGGCCTACTTGAATAAGAGTTTTTCAATGAAGGACCTTGGAGAAGCTGCTTATATATTAGGCATCAAGATCTATAGAGATAGATCAAGACGCCTCATAGGTCTTTCACAAAGCACATACCTTGATAAGATATTGAAGAAGTTCAATATGGATCAGTCTAAGAAGGGGTTCTTGCCTGTGTTGCAAGG
Source organism: Triticum dicoccoides (assembly GCF_002162155.2). NCBI lineage: Eukaryota > Viridiplantae > Streptophyta > Magnoliopsida > Poales > Poaceae > Triticum > Triticum dicoccoides. The sequence continues at coordinate 594,556,431 of NC_041380.1, read as the reverse complement.
TGTGAAATTGAGCTCAGCTCAATGTCCGACCACGACAGAAGATATAGAAGAGATGAGTGTCACCCCCTATGCCTCAGCCATAGGTTCTATTATGTATTCCATGCAGTGTACCAGACCTGATGTAAACCTTGCCGTAAGTTTGGTAGGAAGGTACCAAAGTAATCCCGGCAAGGAACACTGGACAGCGGTCAAGAATATCCTGAAGTACCTGAAAAGGACTAAGGAAATGTTTCTCGTTTATGGAGGTGACGAAGAGCTCGTCGTAAAGGGTTATGTCGATGCTAGCTTCGACACAGATCTGGATGACTCTAAGTCACAAATCAGATACGTGTATATTTTGAATGGTGGGCAGTAAGCTGGTGCAGTTGCAAGCAAAGCGTTGTGGCGGGATCTACATGTGAAGCGGAGTACATGGCAGCCTCGGAGGCAGCACACGAAGTAGTCTGGGTGAAGGAGTTCATTACCGACCTAGGAATCATACCCAATGCGTCGGGCCCGATGACTCTCTTCTGTGACAACACTGGAGCTATTGCCCTTGCCAAGGAGCCCAGGTTTCACAGGAAGACCAGGCATATCAAGCGTCGCTTCAACTCCATTCGTGAAAGTGTTCAAAATGGAGACATAGAGATTTGTAAAGTACATACGGACCTGAATGTAGGAGATCCGTTGACTAAACCTCTCCCTAGAGCAAAACATGATCAACACCAGAATTCCATGGGTGTTCGATTCATCACAATGTAACTAGATGATTGACTCTAGTGCAAGTGGGAGACTGTTGGAATATGCCCTAGAGGCAATAATAAAATGATTATTATATTTCCTTGTTCATGATAATTGTCTATTATTCATGCTTTAATTGTATTATCCGGAAATCGTAATACATGTGTGAATTCATAGACCACAATGTGTCCCTAGTGAGCCTCTAGTTGACTAGCTCGTTGATCAACAGATAGTCATGGTTTCCTGGCTATGGACATGGAGATGTCATTGATAACGGGATCACATCATTAGGAGAATGATGTGATGGACAAGACCCAATCCTAAACATAGCACAAGATCGTATAGTTCGTTTGCTAGAGTTTTTCCAATGTCAAGTATCTTTTCCTTAGACCATGAGATCGTGTAACTCCCGGATACCGTAGGAGTGCTCTGGGTGTACCAAACGTCACAACGTAACTGGGTGACTATAAAGGTATACTGCGGGTATCTCTGAAAGTGTCTGTTGGGTTGACACGGATCAAGACTGGGATTTGTCACTCCATATGACGGAGAGGTATATCTGGGCCCACTCGGTAATGCATCATCATAATGAGCTCAAAGTGACCAAGTGTTTGGTCACGGGATCATGCATTACGGTACGAGTAAAGTGACTTGCCGGTAACGAGACTGAACGAGGTATTGGGATACCGACGATCGAATCTCGGGCAAGTAACGTACCGATTGACAAAGGGAATTGTATATGGGGTTGCTTGAATCCTCGACATCGTGGTTCATCCGATGAGATCATCGAGGAGCATATGGGAGCCAACATGGGTATCCAGATCCCACTGTTGGTTATTGACCGGAGAGCCATCTCGGTCATGTCTACATGTCTCCCGAACCCGTAGGGTCTACACACTTAAGGTTCGGTGACGCTAGGGTTGTAGAGATATGAATATGCAGTAACCCGAAAGTTGTTCGGAGTCCCGGATGAGATCCCATACGTCACGAGGAGTTCCGTAATGGTCCGGAGGTGAAGAATTATATATAGGAAGTGCAGTTTCGGCCATCGGGAGAGTTTCGGGGGTCACCGGTATTATACCGGGACCACCGGATGGGTCCCGGGGGTCCACGGGTGGGACCACCCATCCCGGAGGGCCCCATGGGCTGAAGTGGGGAGGGGAACCAGCCCATAGTGGGCTGGTGCGCCCCCCTTGGCCCACCCCCTGCGCCTAGGGTTGGAAACCCTAGGGTGGGGGGGGGGCATTGCCTTGGGGGCCACTCCACCCTTGGCCGCCGCCCCCCTAGGAGATCCCATCTCCTAGGGCCGGCGCCCCCCCTTGGGGAGCCTATATAAAGGGGGGAGGGAGGGGCAGCCGCACCCTTGACTCTTGGCGCCTCCCTCTTCCCTGCTACACCTCTCCCTCTCGTAGTAGAACGGCGAAGCCCTGCTGTGGTGACTCCTGCATCCACCACCATGCTGTCGTGCTGCTGGATCTTCATCAACCTCTCCTTGCCCCTTGCTAGATCAAGAAGGAGGAGACGTCATGCTGACCGTATGTGTGTTGAACACGGAGGTGCCGTCCGTTCGGCGCTAGGATCTCCGGTGATTTGGATCACGTCGAGTACGACTTCCTCATCCCCGTTCTTTGAACGCTTCCGCGCGTGATCTACAAAGGTATGTAGATGCAATCTGATCACTCGTTGCTAGATGAACTCATAGATGGATCTTGGTGAAACCGTAGGAAATTTTTTGTTTCCACAACGTTCCCCAACAGCATTGCATCGTGATAAATAACTCTTTGAAAGTGATTGTCATCAATTACCAAAATGGGGTAGATTGAAAGGACATGCGGTGCCCCCATGTGTGGTTTTGGTAATTGATGACAATATCTATGGACTAACGGTTGCCTTGAGTTATATCTGAAGGATTTGTCCATAGGATTGTCTTGAAGCCCATGTGTTGGTTTCAAGGAGTTTATGAGATGGCCAAAGTGCTTTTCAAGGAATTATCCAAAGATTGGTCATGTGTGAGTTGAGATGGCCAAAGTGCTTTTCAAGGAATTATCCAAAGATTGGTCATGTGTGAGTTGAGCTTATTGCAAGCATGTCTTGAAGAAGAAGATTGTGTGATCATTCATGTTTACCTTTAAGACATCATCCAAATGAAGAGAGTTGGAAATATTCAATGTTGATCAAGACTAAGTCAAGAGTGAATCAAGTTGATCAACTCACAAAGCGTAGAAGAAGTACCGAGAGGGATCAAGTGATCCCATGGTATGGTAAGCATTGTCCATTACGCTTTGTGTACTAACCCATGGTGTACGTGAGAGTTCTTTGTGGGGTTAGGTATGTTTCCATGGTATTGTGTCAAGAGGAAGATCTCATACAACCTATGGAGGATGGCATCAAGTGGTGATCGTCATCAAGTTTGCAGTGTGCAAGTTTAAGTGGAGCAACTCGAAGAGTGGCTCACCCATAATGGATTATGGGGGAGCAATCAAGCTTGAAGCTTGCCGTCCATTTGGTGTCAATGGAATTGTGAAGATATGCCAAATAGTGACTCACCCATAGTGGAGTATGGGGGAGCAATCAACGAGTCTTCATCGAGCCTACACAATCAAGAAAGGTGGTCCAACTTGAGGACGTCAAGATCGTCATCATCTAGCTCAAGTGGACTATGTGCAAGGCAAAGGTTTGCCCTTGATAGGTTTTCTATTTTACCGGTCTCATAGTGGTAGTTGGGAGACCGGGTTGTAGGATCGATTACTGTACTATCAAGGGGGGCTCTCTAGGGAGTAGCTTGATCGTATCATTCATCGAGAGCTCATACCATTGCATCCTTGCATTATCTTTCTTGGTTCTTGTTTGGTTCCATTTGTGAGTCTTAGAGCTTATGGTCATCTTGATGACAAGCTTGAGTTCATCGAAAACGGAGTTCGCATGCATCTTCTATGATGTTTTCGGTGTTGGAGGTTTTACCGGTCTTTTCCGAGGAAGGGTTCTCACCATTTTATTATGGTCCTTTTCTAATTTTCTTCTTACTGTTATTTCTCTCAAGTTTTTGTTAGCCCTTGTTGTTAGCTTTCCAACAAACTTGGTTTCGTTGAATTCGGAGCTCGTATGCAAAAGTTGTGGCTCTTTTGATATTGTCTGTTTTACACAGAGAGGTTGTACCGCCCCATGGAGAGGTTGTACCCCTTGACCGGTACAACCAGTGTTTGGAGCGGAATTGGTCCGGAGGTTGTACTGGTCATGTACCGCTCTACCACCGGACTGGTCTCTGTTGTGGTGCGGTTGTTGGGCGGTTGTGGGCCGGTTGTACCGCTTATTGCCTGTTACCGGTTGTATCGGTGCTCATAGAGGTTGTACCGCTCCTATGTTGTTCTATACATAACGGGAAGATTCGTGGGGACCTATTTAAGGGGGTCTTCTTCCCCAATGGTTCCCCATCTCTCGAGCTCGTTTTTGCCCCCATTGTTGACCTTCTTTGAGCTTGCTAACTCAATCCCTCCATGGATTCTTGCTAGTTTTTGAGGGAAAAGAGAGAGGAGATCTAGATCCACATTTCCACCAATCACTTTCTCCTCTATGTGAGGGGAACCCCTTGGATCTAGATTGAGGGAGTCCTGAATTAGGGGGTCTCCGGACAGCCGGACTATCTCCATTGGCCGGACTGTTAGACTATGAAGATACAAGATTGAAGACTTCGTCTCGTGTCCGGATGGGACTCTACTTGGCGTGGAAGGCAAGCTAGGCAATACGAATATGGATATCTCCTCCTTTGTAACCGACCTTGTGTAACCCTAACCCTCTCCGGTGTCTATATAAACCGAAGGGTTTTAGTCCGTAGGACAACAATCACAACATACAATCATACCATAGGCTAGCTTCTAGGGTTTAGCCTCTCTGATCTCGTGGTAGATCTACTCTTGTACTACCCATATCATCAATATTAATCAAGCAGGACGTAGGGTTTTACCTCCATCAAGAGGGCTCGAACCTTGGTAAAACATCGTGTCCCCTGCCTCCTGTTACCATCCGGCCTAGACGCACAGTTCGGGACCCCCTACCCGAGATCCGCCGGTTTTGACACCGACATTGGTGCTTTCATTGAGAGTTCCTCTGTGTCGTCACTATTAGGCTTGATGGCCCCTACTATCATCGATAGCGATGCGATCCAGGGCGAGACGTTTCTCCCCGAACAGATCTTCATATTCGGCGGCTTTGCACTGCGGACTGATTCGCTTGGCCATCTGGAGCAGATTGAAAGCTACACCCCTGGCCGTCAGGTCAGATTTGGAAGTTTGAACTACACGGCCGACATCCGCGGAGACTTGACCTTTGACGGATTCGAGCCACAGCCAGGTGCGCCGCACTGTCGCGATGGGTATGACCTAGCTCTGCCGCCGAACAGTACCCCAGAGGCCGCGCCTGCATCAGCTCCGACCCTTAGCTCGGAGCCAACTGCGCCAATTGAGGACGGGTGGTTAGACACCGCCTCAGGGGATGCAGTCTCAACGATGGTCGAGCCGAACACCAGCATAACCCTCTGTGCAGCCCGTGACTCCAAGGTGCCGGACTCTTTTTCTGACTCCGAACCGCCCGCGCCCCTGCCAATCGAATCCGATTGGGCGCCGATCATGGAATTCACCGCCGCAGATATCTTTCAGCACTCGCCCTTCGGCAACATTCTGAATTCACTAAAATCTCCCTCTTTGTCAGGAGAGCCCTGGCCGGACTATGGCCAACATGATTGGGATGCGGACGACGAAGAAATTCGACACCCACCCACCACCCACTTTGTAGCCACTATCGATGATTTAACCGGCATGCTCGACATCGACTCCGAAGACATCGACGGTATGGACGATGATGTAGAAGACGAACATGAACCAGCGCCTATAGGGCACTGGAAAGCCACCTCGTCATATGACATATACATGGTGGATACGCCCAACAAAGGCAATGGCGACGAGATAGCGGAGGATGACCCCTCCAAGAAGCAACCCAAGCACCGACGTCAGCGGCGCCTCTCTAAGTCCCGCCAAAGCAAAAGTGGTGATACCAGCACAGGAGATAATAACACTCCGGATAGTGCCGAAGACAACAAAAATCCCCTCCAGCAAGATTTAGAGCAGGAGGATGAAGGAGCCAGCTCTCCCGAGAGAGCAGCAGACGGAGAGGAGGAAGATGACAATTACATGCTCCCCTCCGAAGACGAGGCAAGCCTCGGCGACGGTGAATTCCCCGTACCAGAGGATCCCGTCGAATAAGAGCGCTTCAAGCGCCGGCTTATTGCCACGGCAAATAGCCTGAAAAAAAAGCAGCAGCAGCTTCAAGCTGATCAAGATCTGCTAGCTGACAGATGGACTGAAGTCCTCGCGACCGAGGAATATCAACTCGAGCGCCCCTCCAAGAACTACTCAAAGTGCAGGTTACTACCCCGACTGGAGGAAGAAGCGTATGATACGGCTGAGCGGCCTCCAGCCAAAAGCTCAGCCTCCACCCTGACGCCATTCAAATAAAAAGACATGGGGAGATACGCCAGACCCGCGAGACATATTGGAGGACAAAGCAAAGCATGCAAGATCGATCTATGGATCACGACGACGCACCACTCTGCGAGACGATAAACGTCATGCCGGATACAGTAAAAGCAAATCCGGCCGGGCCGAACACAGCGGGCAAGACCCATTCGATCTGCGTCGCGATATAGCCCAATACAGAGGCGCTGCACACCCCTTATGCTTCATAGACGAAGTAATGGAACATCAATTCCCAGAAGGTTTCAAACCTGTAAATATTGAATCATACGACAGCACAACAGATCCCGCAGTATGGATTGAGGATTTCCTCCTCCACATCCATATGGCCCGCAGTAATGACTTAAACGCCATCAAATACCTCCCGCTAAAGCTCAAAGGACCAGCGCGGCATTGGCTTAACAGCTTGCCAGCGGACTCCATTAGCTGTTGGGAAGATTTGGAAGCCGCATTCCTTGACAACTTTCAGGGCACCTATGTGCGACCACCAGACGCCGATGACTTGAGCCACATAATTCAGCAGCCAGAAGAGTCGGCCAGGCAATTCTGGACTCGACAGCTGGCTGGCTCACAGTAATAACATATCAAAGAACCATGGTACCTCAGATACCAAGGACGGCAATAGCAGGTCACGTCGCAACAAACATAAGCGCTGCATTAACAGCAAAAATACTGAGGATACGACAGTCAATGCCGGATTCAAAGGCTCTAAACCCGGTCAGCGGAAAAAGCCATTCAAACAAAGTACGCCGGGTCCGTCCAGCTTGGACCGTATGCTCGATCGCTTGTGTCAAATACACGGCACCCCAGACAAGCCAGCCAATAACACCAATAGGGATTGTTGGGTGTTCAAGCAGGCCGGCAAGTTAATTGCCGAAAACAAGGACAAGGGGCCGCATAGCGAGGATGAGGAGGAGCCCCGGCAGCCGCACACTGGAGGACAGAAGAGGTTTCCCCCGCAAGTGCGGACGGTGAATATGATATACGCAACCCACATCCCCAAGAGGGAGCGGAAGCGGGCGCTCAGGGACGTATATGCGATGGAGCCAGTCGCCCCAAAATTCAACCCTTGGTCCTCCTGATCGATCACCTTCGATCGCAGGGACCATCCCACTAGTATCCGTCATGGCGGATTCGCCGCACTGGTCCTAGACCCAATCATTGAGGAATTTCACCTCACTCGAGTCCTTATGGATGGCGGCAGCAGTCTGAACCTGCTTTATCAGGACACAGTGCGCAAAATGGGTATAGACCCCTCAAGGATCAAACCCACAAAAACGACCTTTAAGGGCGTCATTCCAGGTGTAGAGGCCCATTGCACAGGCTCAATTACACTGGAAGTGGTCTTCGGATCCCCGGATAACTTCCGAAGCGAGGAGTTAATCTTCGATATAGTCTCGTTCCGCAGTGGTTATCACGCGCTGGTCGAGCGAACCGCATTTGCTAGATTCAATGCGGTACCGCATTATGCATACCTCAAACTCAAGATGCCAGGACCTCGCGGAGTTATTACAGTCAATGGAAACACAGAGCGCTCTCTCCGAACAGAGGAGCACACCGCAGCCCTTGCAGCAGAAGCGCAAAACAGCCTTTCAAGGCAATCCACCAGTTCGGCGTTTCAAAACCCAGACACCTTCAAGCGCGCTCGGAGCAACCGGCAAATAGATCGCCTGGCGCAATTTGAGCTCGCGTAGCAATGCGGCCCCCACCCCAGTCCCAGCCAAACGGCGAAACTCATGCCGCGCGTACATAATTATGCATTAAAAATACCATGGACACAGGTGGGGAGGGGGCAAAACTGCGGCACGCCCCAAGACGCGGCTTAAACCGCACTAGGGGCATCCCGTTTGGTTATTTTTCTTTTTTTCAGGACCTTAATCTCTGGAAACACTGTCCGGCAGCACTATTGCCGAACACATGATGCAGCAACCAAGGAGGCAGACAGCTACGTCATACCACGGAATTCCCAGGTTGATTACAGTAACGAGCGAAATATTCAATTTAATATCATTTCTCAGCTCGCCCTTGGAAGGAACATAGTCCTACTCTTTGCTTATCGCACTATCTGTATCACTCTGCTTTAACACAATTTTTAATAAATAATGCATGACATTACGACTATTATTGCATTCTTGTTATATATATATATACATACATAAACACTATTCTGATCACGGGATCAGAATAATATTCTGATCACAACATGAACTTCCCGAATAACGCGCCTGACCTTCCCCGAGTACTAGGTTGAACTTGAGCTAAAAGGTGTCCAAATGGGGCTTGCGATATACCGTTGGATAGCTATGGACATCAGTATCATGACCCAAGTTAAATTTTTGGCAAAATGTAAGCGGTTTAAGAGCAGTTTTGAAAACCGTTATTTCTTCATATAAAAAACGTGAATCGTATTTTTGATCACATTTTTAAACCGTTTATCAGAATGAGGCAAATAATATGGCGTTGGAAAGCTGCTGCAAAACCGCTCCTTCCACATGTTAAAAGTTTTCTCTAATTCCCTACGGTTAAAGAGTAATTCGGAAAATTGTAAAATTTTGCAAACCGAACACCCGAGTTCGTATTTTCGTAACCAAATTTAAATGGCTAATCCAATTGAGGCAAATAATATAGCATTGGAAAGCTTATGAAAATGCGCTACTTTTTTATGTTAAAAGTTTTTTCTAATTTTGAATGGTTTAAAAGTAATTTAGAAAACGGTACATGTTCCACCGAGTTCGTATTTTCGAGCTAATTTTTTAACCATACGTCCAAATGCAGCAAATGATATGGCGTTGGAAAGCTTGAAGAAATGCGAAACTTTTTTGTATATTTTTTTCTCCTAATTCATTACGGTTTTATGTCAGTTTTGAAAATGGTTAAAACGTATTTTTGTCGTAATTTCTACAAACTTTATCAGAATGATGCAAATAATATACCGCTGAAAAGCTAAGGAAAATGCGAAACTTTTTCATGTTGATGGTTTTCTCTGATTCCTAGCCGTTTTCAAGTAATTTCGAAAACGGCGAGATCATTCGTTCTGCCTTTTTCGCGAAACAGATAGTCAAAAATGCATCGCGTGAAGAACCTGCACTTCTCGGCGTGCACACCTGAACTTCACTCTGTTTTTCACGTGTTTTTTTGCTCGTAGCTCTCCATCCACTGCTCGTAGCTCTTCATCCACTCACCGGAATTGAGCAAGTGATATACCGATGGAAAGCTGTTGTAAACACGCAACTTTCCGTGTTGATCATTTTTTCATACTCGCGACAGTTTAAAACATTTTCATCCGAAATTCATTTAGCGTAGTAGTTGAACTTCCTGCTGTTTTCACATTGAACTTTTGTGACGTATTTTTGTTTGTAATTTTCTCATCCATTCATCGGTGTTACACAAATGATATTCCTTTTGTACAAACCTCTCTCACAATAATTTTTTAACAAACCTCAATGGCAAGATCATGATTTTTGCGTTCATCGCGAATGGATATGCATTGCGTGAAGTAGTTGAACTTCTGGGGCATGCTTGTTTGAACTTCACCCTGTTTTTAACATGTAATTGAAGGTTGGACGTCTCGCACTAGAGATCTCGAACTTCACCGGGAGGAGCACGTGAACTTCTTGCAACAAACCTTTGAAGATTTTAGTTTTCTATGCTTATATATTCTTATCTGAAATGCATTTTGTGTAGTAGTTGAACTTCCCGCTGTTTTCACCTTGAACTTCTCTCACGTATTTTTGTTCAACCTCTCATAAGAATTTTTGAACTTTCTCAGGCCGAGCACTTATACTTCTAGCAATGAAATTTTAGCCTTTGCTTGAACGTCCCACTGTTTTCACCTTGAACTTCTGTCACATATTTTTGTTCAACCTCTCGCACAAGAATTTTTGAACTTTCTCGGGACGATTACTTGAAATTCGAGCAACAAAACTTTTAGCCTTTGCTTTTTCATTCTTTTTTCATACAAAATGCACACCATGTAGTACATGAACTTCTGGCAGTTAACAACCTGAACTTCTCTCGGTAACATGAAAATATCTGAATTTTTATTGGCATTGAACTGCTCTACCTTTTTATTTGAACTTCATCGAGTATTTTTAAGAAATGTGAAAATTGGATGTTTTTAGAAACATCGAAGTTGTTCGTTATTTAGAATAGAACTTTATTATTTTTTATATTGAACTTCTTCTTTCGTTTCTTAAACTTCCGGAGTTAACATATTTCTGGGCGAGCTTTGTTTTCTTCTTATTTTTCATGGCGTGTATGTTTTGTGTTCTTTTTCTCCTTTGTTGGACTTCTTTTTGTTCTAGTATTTGAATTTACTTCGGCTTCTTTATTTTGTAGTTTTTGAATTGAAACCAACATATACTAGTTTTTTTGCATCCACACATATTATTGAACTTTAGGAAATGATACATAACATGAAACTGTACAACATGATGTTTTAGACTAATGTTTTTTTGTTAGAACATCACATTTTTCCCCTAGGACATGTTGTACAATGTTTTGAACATGACATTTTTGCTTTTTTACTCTATGATTTTTGTTGTTGTTAACCTTCAAGGGTTTTATATTTGAACTTGCAAGGGTTGTCATATCAACTAAGATATCTTTAACCTCCCCCAAGTTTCTTTCATGAACTTCTAGTTTTTGACGAATGCCCCTGAGTTTCTTTTTTAATAGATTTTTTAGCGACAATAATACATGTACTTCATCAACTTTTTTTGTCAAGTAACAAAATATGTAGAACAAATACGGAAGAGTGCAATTTTTATTCCACGAATTTCCTGTGATTTCAATCATTCCAGGATCGCGTTTTGCGTGAACTTTTTAGATACCGATCTACTTGAAACAACACTTGTGAGAATAAGTCCACTTAAATCAAAATCCAACGAACAACATTTATTTTAATTTATCTTGTTATCATCATTTAGTACTACTCCGCATATGGTTTCATAGATTTTATCTCACGGACATTAGCACAAGCACCAGATGTTCTAGTACAAGAAATGACCAATTGAAAATCAGTGATTTTTTCCAGTAAATAGCAACACTACAAAAGAACATGGACGAATGTTCATTAGAATCAACTGTAAAAATGGGATGCCAAAAACACACACGGACATTCGGTTGCACTATCTGCAGCCGTCCAAGTACAAGCACAACGGCAGCTGTCGAGCAGCCCAAGTGTAGTAGCAGCTCCCTTCCCATATCCAGTCGCCAGCTCCATGCCTACATCTTGTCCGTCGCTCACAACATGGACCAAGTGCAGTAGCAGCTCCATACATTTTTTGTCTTATGTTTGCACAAAAGAAGCTATTACTTGTGTCCCAATTTAAAAAGTTAGTTAACTTCTCCACCACACACGTGTTTTTCTGAACCTCAACCTCACCACCAGACACACAGACACACATGCATATATGCTCCTTCTCTTCATTATATTTTTAACATTTATGCGCACAAATCTACAGAAACAACAATGTCCTTTTTGTGTTGTCAGAACATGAAAAGATCATAAGAAAGTTGCACTATGCGACGACATCGAACTGAAGCGTTTGTCCAGGCTGAACTTCTCTTTATATATATATGATATCCGGTAAAGAACACATGATACTGTATGCAGTATATCCGGTAAAGAACATATAATACAAAATAAAAAATGATCAGTTATTTTTTGTATATATCAACAAACAGGTGGAGATCAAAATCAAATAAGAAACAAAAATGTAATACTTGTATTTTTTATCTTGGTTGCTATGCATGAAAACTTGGGCATCTTATACAAAATCTGCATAGAACATAGAGAAGAATAAAATCATCATGTGGAGAGAGGGGGGATCAACAATAATAGCAATTGGTCAAGCAAAGAAAGAGGAGCAAGATGGCTCATGACAGAAGTAGCAGCAAACGAGAAGAGAAGCAGTAACAACAGAATGCGTGTCAGTGTGTGTGAGAGCGAGGTGATGCAGCGCAGGAAATTCAGCGGGAAATAGTGATAAGAGGCAGGGGAGGAGATCATGCAAGGGGGTGGCAAGGGTGGTGTCGTGGCAATGAACGTCTGGGCGTCTCGTCGTTGAACGACCGGAGTTGGCGGTGGCGAACGGTCTGAGTGCCGCGGAGGTGGGCCTCAACCACAACTTTTGAGAGCAGGGTCGCATCCGAGCTCTGCCCGTGACATCAGCGGGAAGGAGAGGAGCGGCATGGATCGATCTGGGGACCCGCTCGGAATGGCAGCTACTCGATCCATGGCATGGGCAGGCGGTTGCGCGCGGCCAACTGCAGGTCGTGGCCTCCTCCATCCGAAGTTCGATCCCTCCTCCAGCTGTAGCATATGAACCAATCCGCACCTGGACTGGTGGCCGCCGGCAGTGTGGGTTCAGGGCAATGAAGACGGCTGGAGATGGGTCACCGGTAGGTCGCATGGTCGTAGGATCCCGGCGACAGGGAGGTGGGTAGGTGGCGGTCCGGCGAAAGGATCCCTCCAGTGGGAAGTTCGGTTGGTGGAGGCAGCGCGGGGACAGGTCCCGACGACGGGGAGGTAGGATGGTGGCGCGCGTGACGAAAGGATCCCAGCGGCGCGGGGTCAGGTTATGGGGCGGCGTGCGTTAGCGGGGTACGGGGTGGCGTGCTGTGGCAGGGTGCGAGGCGGCGCGCGGTTGCTGGCGGCGGCGGCCGGGAAGCGGGACATGGGATGGTGGCTGATGAGAGAGGCGCAGGGCTGGGGCTCAGTGGCGATGGGATCGGGGGGAGCTTGGGGATCGGGTGTGGCTAGGGAAGATCGGTCGTGATTTCTTTTTTATTTTTTTCTGCCGGTTCGGGAGCTTAGGGACAACTGGGTCATCCTATATAGGGCGCCCGTGATCCAAATAA